>NW_014577176.1:294916-302416 GCF_000485595.1 Priapulus caudatus | reverse complement strand
AGGTCAAAGGTCGATCTCTCAGCGGCGTTGTTGTATGAGATTGTGCTGAGGTTGAGGGGCTGCGGCGGGACGGCCGACGCGCTCCCACAGGTGGCGCCAAGGATGGAGTAGAGCGCGCCGAGCTGGATCAGCTGACTGACGGCGAAATTCGACATGGCCGCCGAGTCGCCGTTCGCGACAAGCTGGGCCCCCGGCGATGGTGTGGCTTCGTGATTCTGCGCCGCGCACGCCGCACGGGGCACCGTGGGGATCCTCAGCTCCACCCGGCCGCTCGGCTGACCGCTGCCGCCGCTGCTGCTGCCGCCGCTGCTGCTGCTACGGACGCCTGCAGCAGTTTTGCTCGTGCCGAGGCCGGAGTCGCTCACGGAGACTCCGCTGGAATGATCGTCGTGGTCGTCCGGGAAGCCCTGCTGCTGCTGTTGCTGCTGCTGCTGCTGCTGACGCTGCCTGGTAGCTGATGCCACTCCTGACCATTCGCCCTCCTTCTGGTTTTCGTCGTATTCCAACCACCTGCTCAGCGGCTCCTCTGTAATGGAGACAACGTCTGTCATGTCACGCGAGCGGGAGGGAGGACTGGTGAGATTGCCAGCTGACGCAGCTTGAACACGGGGAGTCGTGGTGCACGGCATCCGAACGTGTAGCAGAATGCGTTATACGAATCAATAAGATAAACGCATGCCATGCTGAGTGTGAAACGAGTTCGAACACAATCTAACAACTATTTTTTTAGGAACTGAGAATACCCCTCAACAAATTATTTTGTAACGCATGAAAATATATATCAAGATTGCATGCAGAACCGCAGTTTGCGTACGCTAATTAATGCTTCACAAGTTTCATTAACCACTGCACAGAATCGACCGACGTTCGGACACATACTTAGGTATCTGTGGCGAAAGCCTTCCAGCCAATTATAGGAAAACTTGAACTCCACTTCAGGATGAAGTTTTGACATGATTCCCTCGGATTTTGTGCGAAACCAGGCGAGTGTAATAAACTTTGAACTCCCGAGTTTTTCCACCTGCAAATTAGAATTGACTAGACTAAGCTGACTAAAATTATAAAATTACTATTACTAACACTCACTAAATATTACTATATATCTAGTTTACTGAAGGTAAATACTGGTTTAAAACAATTAAAATAAATTGAAATCACTCTTTATTCCCCGCTCAAAAAACTGAAAAATTACATGTTCATACAAAATATACTACTTAAAAATATCCAAGCATTCATACATACACTATCGCGTACACACACATGTACACATGCATGCACGCATGCACACAAAAATACACACACAAAACCTAAAACAGACTGGAAACAGGGTTGCCATCATTCCGGTTTGTTGTTTACTCAGTATTAAGAAACCTGTTACTAGCTGAAGGTTTTTGCGCAGTGATCATGTCACCTGTCAAGCTTTAACAAAGCATTTAATTAGGTGATCTGCAGCATATCCCTGTTCACACATCGATTTATACTGGGCAGGCCACGTCATTCATTTCAACTGCCACACAAGTTCTACCTCACAGTAAACCTACCTGTAAATTTACTGTTCATATTATTTTTATTCACGGAGAAAACTAAATTACAGTCATAATGCATGTTTTCTGCTCAAATGGGAGAGTTCCACTCGCAATTTTTATGACCAACTACCATCACAACTATAAAGGCAAGGAACACATATACAACTGAAGAAATTAAAAAAAATCAGGCAACAAATTTGAAAAAATGCAAATAAAAGGCACCATACACAATAGCCGGCGTGGCTAGGTAAGTAAATCTACCAAATATCTCATCCTATGCACATAATTATCTAAACCGCGGTAGTTGTGCTATATAACAAAACAACAGTACGTGCCCATTCAGCATACTGCCTAGTGCTCACATAGACAGAACATTTCCTCTAGCTTCTTACAACTCAACATCTGGCTAAAACGTACACATATTAACAAACACACACATTCACACATGCACGCACACGCACATACATGAAAGCATGCATGCGCACACATGCACGCATACACACACAGACGCACGCACCCACGCACGCACGTGCCTACCTGTTCGAGATATTGCAGGTAGAGTTCATCCTCCATGTCCTTCCAGAACGGCTTGCGACCGCTTCCCACCTTCATCGCTCCACGACGGCTGCAGCGGATCTTCTCCTCTGCCTTCACCCACTTGCCGAGCATGCGCGTGTTGAGACCGAACAGCTTGCACGTGCGGTACTTGTTCTTGCCGTGTGTGTTGTACCAGTCAAGCACGTGCAGCTTCTCCTCGCGCGTGTACGACTTGCGGTGAACGCCGCTGCGACCGATCTTGAAGCACTGCTCTAGCCCCTCCTCCCCGCTCGCCCGCCACGACGCGCCGCGCGCTGCAGTCACGTCTCCGTTCTCCATCGCAACGCCGTTGTCAGGGGAAATGCCGGCGCGGCTGCAGTGCGGGGCCGGGGAGCCGCCCCCGCCGCGGGGCGGGGCGGACGGCTCCGCGGGTTTCGCGGAGGCAGCGAGCGGGGTGTCCAGCACGGGGGAGCCGTTCCAGACGGCGGGAATGTGCGCGTAGCCGCAGCTGTTCGCGAGAAGCTGCAGGCAGCGGCCGAGGCTCTCGCTCGTCTGCATCATGTTGTGCTCATTGTCACGGCGACCGGCGTCGCCGAGAGGCAGCTGCCTGAGAGAGTACTCATGGTGGATGTCGTTAACGACGGCGGAGACGGCGTCCGCGCAGCTCTCGCTTACCTCCTTAGCTGGCTTCGGTTTTAGCAGAGATTTTCCGTCGCTGGACGTCGGATGTCCCGTGACGACGGTGTTGCTTCGCCGGTCACCGGCGTCGCCGCCTCCTGCTCCCCGCTCTCTGGTGTTAACATGATGACCCAGGCGGAACTGCATACCATCAAAGTTAAGTCCGGAAGCGTCGTAATGCGGCATCTCAAAGCTGCTTAGCAATCCATTGGTCGGGGCGACGGGGAAATTTGGCATTGCGTAATGGTGCCAGTAGTGGGCATTCAGATTGGGTACGGTCACTGTATATGAATCATCGCTGATTTTACGTGGCCTTCCCCGCTTGCGACCGACTGAAAAGCTACCACTGGCTTGACTGCTGGTAGCTACCATGCTAGGCTCTGTGACCGTGTCTGCTTGTGCTTCTGGAAATATGAGAAAGAATTATTGCATAGCCTGAATGTGCACATATTTTCGGATACATGTGCACATCTACATAGTGCCAATAACACAACGTCTAAACGCATCAAAAAGTGGCTATAAACTGAATACAGTAACACCATATGTATACATATTAACATTAAGTAAATTGGTAAACTGACCCATGAATCGCCTCTTGAAGCCAGCCAGCCACTGCGTCGTGAATTTGAAGTCCGAGCTCGGCTCCAGTCGTCTCATGATCTTCTCGGAATTCTCCCTGAACCAGACGTGTGGCACCTGAGATTCACCACCGCTCCGCCGCACCTCCTCCTTGTACAGACGATGTAGCTCATCCTCCATCTCCATCCAGAAGGGTCTGCGGCCGCTGCCCGCTCGCATCGATCCCTCTCTGCTGCGTCGAATCTTCTTCTCAGCGGCGATCCACTTCCCGAGAGTTCTCGTGTTCAGGGCAAACAGCTTGCTAGTCTTGTACTTGTTTCGGCCATTCTTGTAGTACCAATCGAGCACCTGAAACGCGACAACATGCAGGCATGAGAAGTGTTTCCCATACACATATTAACATTGTTTGAATGTGCGTGTGCGCTCGCGTTGCTCATACACCCGTGTCTTTGGGTGTACTTGTAAGGCTGAGCATGCGTGTGTGTGCATATGCGTGCATGTGTGTGCATGAGGTCGTATACATGTGCGCATCTTCATCAATAACGAATGACATGTTCATCAAATTCATTTTCAGACTCAAGTACTTGCATAAGGATAAACGAAAGTAGCGACTTACCTGGATTTTTTCTTCGCGCGTGTAGGAGCGCCGTAAATTCACACATTTTCCTATCGGGATTCTGGGCTGATCGTCTGCATCGTCGGAAACACCATCTTCCGTTTCACCGGGTTCACAACCAATGTCTCCTAAGATGCTCTGCACATAGTGTTGAGTAACCGTCTTCGTAAGCTTCTGTGCGCTGTCAGTGTCAGCGATTGCAGAGCTGTCAGTGTCCGCGACTGCAGCGCTGTCACTATCACCCAGTTCGCAGCCATTTGTGACGTGCAAATCATCACTGTATGCGCGGAAGTTGCTCGTCTCGCACCGCTCTCCGTAAGTGTAAACATTACGCTCTTCGTTTAGGTTGTCCACAACGAGATTGCACTGCAGATGAAGGATGTGAGGAGACGATAGGTTATTCTGCTCTAGCGACGATTCCGGCAGACAGTCCTGCTCGTCGTCGTTATTGTTTAGCACCAGCGACGACGTCCTTTTCAGCTTCTGTGGCTCCCGTTGCTTTCGCCGCGACGAGCCGACACATTTAATTTTTGAGTAAATACTGTCTTTCGCTTCGTTATCACTAAAGTTGGAAGAATTGTCTACGGTTGCTGTCTCCTGTTCCATTTCGTGTTCCACCGGGTCCACCTCGTGCCCATCATTAGTCTGATTAGATCCCGCTGCCAGACTCGGACCCGGATCTGGGTCATCTAAAATCAAGCAAAACAAACATAACGCACAGTAATTCTAAGAGAAACGTGAATACAAACACAAATGCGCATACTTTATTGATTAGTGGCTGTGTACGTTCTCCATCGTAACAGTTAAATTGTTATATTTACCTGGGCGATCGAACCTTGTTGTGTCGGCGGACGCCATGTTTGGCATGAAGGTCCCTAGCCACATCGTACAAATATTGACGATTTTATTTTTTTACAATTGTACAATAAAGCCTTTTTTAATCACACAATATATTATAAAATTGGTTGAACGCAGTATTAACTATCAATGTAACATACACAACCGTTTTTAGTTGTAAATATTATTAACTGGCCGCTCACCACATTGATAATTATATCATGTAACGACGTCATCACATCGATCAAAGCGCCATCACTCAGAGTCGCGTCATGGTCGTAAACAAACTTACTGCTGTAAACTGTAGTGTTTATACATAATACCACGCTTTCTAGATTTTGTGAGCTTTCGAGCTTTTTAAACCGCAAAATGAGGGTCCGCATAAGATATGGAACGATTACAAAGCCGCTCGTTGTCGACCAGCCGCAGTCTGTGACAGTTGCTTCTCTGAGAGGTCTTGTCAATGATCTCCTTCAACATGAATTTAACGACGTCTCACTGGCACACGAAAAGTACGTGCTAGTAGTAGTAGTAGTACTAGTAGTAGTAGTACTACTACTAGTACTAGGTCTAGTATAGCTCTAATACGTCTATAGCCCTTCGCTCCGCCGCAGGGAGGAAGCCCCTGCGGCGGCGCTCCCTGCGGAGGCGCTCCCTGCGGCGCCGCTAGCTCCCTGCGGAGGCGCTCCCTGCGGCGGAGCTCCCTGCGGCGGCGCTCCCTGCGGAGGCGCTCCCTGCGGAGGCGCTCCCTGCGGAGGCGCTCCCTGCGGGGGTCTATAGCGCGATGTAGATGATCTATATAAATCTAATAATCGGAGGCATCTATAGAGATGGACTACTATATTCGCATCCGACCTGGCAGGGCTATAAGATGTAAGCCCCTGCGGAGTTGCGCTCCCTGTGAGCGTGAAGAGCGCTCATCCCTGCGGAGGCCGCCATCCTGCTAGTATAAGCCTGATACGCGGCTCCCTGCGGAGTAGCGCTGCTCACTGTCAGGTAGTGCTGTCGTGGTGTCGCCTGTGCGGCGGCCGTTGTGTGTGTGTCTGCGGAGTGCGGCTGTTGTCCCTGCGGAGGTGCGCGTGCTCGTTGTGGAGTGTGGCGCTCTGTCCTGCGGGAGGCGCTCCCTGCGGGGCGCGGCGGCTCCCTGCGGCGCGCCGGGCTAGTCTCCCTGCGGAGGCCGCTCCTGGCGGCGGCGCTCCTGCGGCGGCGCTGCCATGCGGCGGAGCTCCCTGCGGCGAGCCCCTGCGGCGGGCGCTCCCTTGCGGAGCGGGCTGCTCCTGGCTAGGGGCTGCCGTGCGCTCTGCGGAGGTCCTCCCTGACGGGTGCGTGTGTGTGCTTGTGTCGCGCTCGCGTGCCGTGTGCGGCTCGCGTGCTGCCGCGTCTGCGGAGGCGCTGTGCGGGTCGCTCAGCTGGCGTGCGCGTGCGCGTAGTTCGTGCGTGCGCTGTCGGGAGTGCGTGCGTGGTGATGCGCTTGAATATCCGCTTACGCTGCGGAGGCGCTCCTGCGGCGGCGAGTGCGCTCCCGCCCCCACTGCGGAGAGCGCCTCAATCCTGGTTCAGTGTGTATACATACACTCTCGCTGCTCCACGCGTGCTCTAGGTAAGCTTCAGCTATCGCGCCTGTCCTCGTCGCGGCTGAACTTGCTCCGCGCCTGATTACAGCTCTCATCGTCTCAATGATGCATGTATGGATTCATGGAAGACTGCGTGGGCTAAGTCTGCTTTAACCCCTACAGCCCTCGCCGGCAGGCGCTACAGCACGTGCTCTGCTGTGTGGGTGCGTGGCTAGGTCGTTTCGAAGGCAAAGCGGTATGGGGCGTGCGTTCCGCTCCCACGTGTGGCGGTTGGGCGCTGCGACTCTTCCTCGAGATTCTTGATCCGAACGCGGGGAACTTATAGCGACGCGACGGGCCCTGCGCGGGTGCGCCGTGGATGCATGCATGCGATGAGATGAGAGAGGCGAAGTGTGAGAGAGAAAGAGAGAGGAGAGAAGAGAGAGAGAGACAGAGACGAGAGAAGGCGAGAGAGAGAGAGAGACACACACACAGAAAGAGAGAAGAGAAGACAGAGAGACGAGAGTAGAGGAGAGAGAGCTAGAGAGAGAGGAGAGCGAGAGTAGCAGAGAGATAAAAGAGAGAAAAGGAAAGCATACAGCCGATAGGCAGGAGTGAGGGCAGGAGAAGCGAGAAAGCTCAGGAACTTACATGGTCGGAGAGGCAGAGGCACTCACCACACACCTAACACACACACACACACATGCACCACGCAAGCGACCATACCCATGACACCGAGCAGCACACAGCCAGCACCTTGCGGCGGCGCTCCTTGCGGAGCGCTCCACCCATGCGGAAGGCGCTCCCTGCGGAGGCGCTCCCCTAGCGCACAGCAGTCGACATCACCTACGACGGAGCGGCTCCCTGCGGAGCGGTCTTCTGAAGGCGCCGCTGAGCGTCCCCCTGCCGGAGGCGCTCCCTGCGGCGGCGCTCCTCTACGCAGCAACACACCAGCGCTCAACATCTCACATACGAGCAGGCCACCCAGCTCACTCGCCTGCGGAGCGCGCTCCCTCGGCGGCGCTCTCTGCGGCAGGCAGCACTCGCCCTGCGGCGGCCGCTCCTCTGCGAGAAGGCGATCACCCTGCAGGCGACCCGCTTAGCTACCCTGCGAGGGCGCTCTGCGCGGCGCCTCGTGCGACAGGCCGCTCCCATGCGGCAAGGGCCCCCCCCG
>NW_014577176.1:283855-294891 GCF_000485595.1 Priapulus caudatus | reverse complement strand
GCGCTGGCGGCGGCGGCCTTCCTGCGGAGGCTCCACGAAGTAGCGAGGCAGCTCGCGCTGCGGCGGCAGCTGGCACTAGCGGAAAGGACGCTCCCTGGCGGAGGGCGCTCCGCTGCGGAGGCGGCATCCTGCGGAGCGCTCCCTGCGGAGCGCGCTCCCTGCGGACGGCGCTCCCCTGCGGAGGCGCATCCCTGCGGAGCGCGCTCCCTGCGGAGGGCGCCTGCGGCAGGCGGCTGCCTGCGGCGGCGCTCCTGCGGAGGCGGCTCCTGCGGCGGCGGCTCCTGCGAGGCAGCACCCAGCGGCGCGTCTCCCTGGCGGAGGCGGGGCTCCCGCATGCGGCGGCGCTCCTGCGGAGGCGCTCGCTGCGGAGGCGCTCCCTGGCGCGGCGCTCCTGCGGCGGCCGCTCCTGGCGGAGGCGCTCCTGCGGCGGCGCTCCATGCGGAGGCGCTTCCTGGCGGCGGCGCCTCCCTGCCGGCGGCGCTTGACCCCTGCGGCGGCGCTCGCCGCGGCGGCGCCCCTGCTCCCTGCGGAGGCGCTCCCTGCGGAGGCGCTCCCTGCGGGGCGCTCCCTGCGGAGGCGCTCCCTGCGGGGCGCTCCCTGCGGAGGCGCTCCCTGCGGCAGAGCGAAGGGCTATGGCCCACTGGGGACCAGCAAGAACAAGTCCGCACCTGCAGCTACAGGCCAGCATACACGCGGCCATTGACTATATATATACTACTATATATATCTTGCGCCCTCGGCGATGCGGTGTGGCTTGCTGGGAGATTGGAGCTGGGGCTGCTGCTGATTGCGGTTGGCGTGCGTGCGTGGGGGGGCATACCAGCTGTAAATAGGTCAAAGATTAGCTCGCCGAGTGTTGCGTCGATGTCCAATCTCCCAGCGAGCCACACCGCATCGCTGAGGGCGCAAGAGTCGTTAGTAGCTGCCTATTGTTTCAAGTTAGGCAGGTTATGGAGTCGATCTGCTGCCAACAGAATGGAGAATCGTGTCGTACGTTTTAGTCTGTATCTCCGGATTGCAGGTGTATACAAGGAAATGATTTCGCACGATGCTAGGCGAATGTTCTGTGTACGATTTGAGCTCAACTTGGTTGAGTTATGCATAGTAAATCATAGGTATTCTAAGGCTGGTAAATGAAGAATTTCCCTTGTTTATTGAAGTCACACTCCTTCCCTATTATCTACTTCTGATATTATCGAAGACGTATAATTTTATCTTGTTGCTGTGTTTGGTGTCAGTTATACTAGATGGCTTTTAGTTTTACTCTTGGATGCTCAAGAGTCTCACGAGTATTTTAACATTAAATATGTATATGTTGATTGTTTGTAACTTTCTTTTGGTTATGTTGGAAACACGTCTTTACAGATTTGACCTCAGCTTGAATGGCATCGATCCTATATGTGAGGATGAGACAATGCTTCTCGGAGATCTGGGTATCATATCCGGTGACTTAATAAAAATATTGCCATCTGAGTCTGAACAGGTAAATGTCATGAACACATCTATATACAAAATGCAGTTTTATAGTGTATTGTGTAGATGCAGTAATTCGTGTCTGTATCATGGAAATATCTATACAGTGAAAATGACAGAACACATATCTGCTCTTGGGGAAATAATGTGATTTCAGAAATCTGGAAAAATTTTAATAGGTGCTACCAATGCTAATGTTTCGATAGATATATTTTGATGGTTGCAAATTCTAACTGATAGAGTTTTTCTATCAATTTGTTCCTATTGTATGCATTTAAACGTTGTGGGCGTTGTTGCTGTGGCAGCTTGTTTAGCTGTCTTTCATGTTCATTGTATAGTTGTAGTCATCAACATATATTATACGAGTTCTCAAGTTTACAGACTCTGCTTTATTTAAATTTTATAAAATGCAGAATTGGTTTCCATAAATGTTATAATTATTATACCAGTATGTGTTGCACAGGTACATAATATATTATTTCTAATTTAATTTATTGTAGAAATGTGAAAATCTTGGAATCGGCATAGTGGAGCATCATCTACCTTCAATGTCTGATGTAGATATGGTGCCAGAGGAATGTAAAAGTGAGACTCACGCGGAATATAATGTTGCCAGCAAAACAGAGGCGCAAGGAACAAACGAGTGCAGTTGTACACAGGTTGAGTGCCAATCATCTGATTCAGATATGCCGTGCGGAGGGAGCACAGCCGTATTGGAGAAACAGATAGATGAACAAACTTTAATCGAAAATGAGCAGATTGTCAATCGTTATCTCAGAGAACCAATGTTGGTGCGAGATTCTTATGGAAATGTGATTCCCCACAGCCTGCAGATGTTGCTATCGTCGGAAGACGTAGAGACAGTGACAGATGCAGTGTGCATTGTGGTTCATCAGTTGATGTTGGAGTCTGGATTCTTCGTAAAGGTATGATATAACTTAAAGCACACGTCCACCCTAGCATGTCTGTGAACTTCATATGTGAGTCGGAACAATCGGAAAATATCATGTAGATTCTGATTATATAGAATTTCTATAATTAGGAAATTTGTAATGCGATTGAATGCACAGAAGAAAGAAAGAAATTAACCAACGAGATAAAAGGTTTATTCGTGACGTTGTAATGGCGTATGCAACCCGTGTGATTGAACGAATATTTGTTAATTGCAGAATTGTAGCAACCACCATATGCCAGAAGATTGGAAAAATAGGAGCTCCAGTTACAAGATCAATTATCAACATCCAGATACAAATCAGCTCATCTGCACTCTTCTCATTGTTCCTCTTAATCCACGTATTATGGTGATGCATGGTAACTTTTTTGTTTACGGCTTAGCAAATCAGTAAAGTATAGCTCTAGTATTTTTAACGTAATTATGATCAGGTTATTTAATTATTGCCCTTTTTGTTTGTTTGCCATTTTCAAATCGCACTATTTTTACATGTGTGTTAAATTTTAAATATACATTTAATAACAAATACATATACCATTTGCTCAAAACACTGTGTATTAGTACATCATAAATTTGTCCCGTTGATGACAAATTCCTCACTCTTGCCTGAATGTATTGGAAATTTACACCTCTACCTATTGAATGTAAATTATATTATTGTTCATTGATTAACACAACAAAATTAGCTAGTGCAATGGCAAAATTGCTATATAAGGAAATATGTATATTGCAGGAATGGTTCAACCAAGTATCCATTACTGCACGTTGAAAGTGGATATTAATAGCTTTGTGGACTCGCAGGCGGATAGTATTGGTAGCAGACATGTAGGCTACAAGAAATTGTCAAAATTGTCACAGATGGTGAAAGATATTTTGGCATACCCTCTGCTCATTGCCATGCAGCAAGGTCAGTTGATTTCATGACGAGCTTTCATTTCATTTAAGTTTCATCAGTGGGAAATACTCTTAAAAGGTAATTGCTGTGCGAATGAGTAAGTTTCTTTCTGTGAGGAATGTCTATTATTTGTCATGTACAGTAAATAACTGTGTTTATTTTAGTATGTCTACTGACTTCTTTCTCAATTCAGAAATGCACTGTCATTGTTATCTACATTTTGTGATGTGGTTCTATTTTAGAAGAAGGAGTGTCAATCAAAAGTGGCCTTCTCGGTCTTGTGCCGGAAATAAAGGTAAATCAAACTCAATGGAGTTTCAGCAAGGGATATCTTGCTCTTTAGCTCTATCCATTTTTTGGTCAATTCAGATGTAGTTTTTAGAACTGGCCTTATCTAGTCCATCCTGTTGGCTGCTTCAATACAAACATCACAATCGTTTTCCTCTCATAGTTGCTCGTCCTAAGTTACTTGGACTCGTCTAGCCTACTCAAAGCATCTGAGGTTAGCCAAGAGCTCTACAGTCTGTCGAGAGAACAGGTTCTGTGGAAGCGACTGTATATGCGGGAGTTCGGGAGACGACATCGGGTGGAGCCCGGCAGCCATGACTGGTTGAAGGTTAGTTACTACCAGGTCCCATTTAACGAGCTCTAATCTAACGAATACGAGAAAATATTCATTTAATCAATGATACGTAACAGGAAGTGTATCACTTGATACAAAAAATCGATAATAAAATCGGTGAGCGAACTAACAACAATATCCGTGGCCACCTATGTCGTTTACTTACCTCTATCTCGTGATGTGACCAAGTTTTTAGTTCTTTTTTTTTTTAGCTTTATTATAGTAGACTTCTAACATTTTGAATCACTCTCCTATAATCTAATTTAATAATCTGTAAAGTATGAGATATGTATAATTGTTTTGATGCCAAAATTTGATGAGAAAGATCAGAATACACAGTTCTAACGCTTGTTACATTCCTTCTATACCTAACTCGGGCCACAGGTACACAAGTCAGTTTTTTTCCCTACTCAGTTGTATAAAGACGAATACATTCAGAGGAGGGAAGAAAGGAAAGCAAAACACAAGCGTTCCTCCTGCTACTTGCACAGTCGTCCGAGACACCCTTGCTTGCCACCGTATCCTGTCGGCCCTTCGTTTCCTTTCCCAAGAATCATCGGCGGTGACTATGACATCCATCCATTTATCCCTGGACTGTTTCCAAATAGTAAGTAATCGTGAATGTTAATAACTTAGTAGCGGCATGCACTATGATCTCCGGTTACATATTTCGTTACTATCGACTCAAGATTCTTGACAAGATGTCTACAAACGTAAGGATGATGTTTAAAGAAATGTGTATTGCTAAACTGTGATATTGCTCTCACATGTATCAATAGCATCTGGTGTGGGGAGTAAGTCTGTGCACTACCTAGTATTATTGCACTTGCTCATAGGTGGTGTGGAAGATGGGATGACTAGTTTTCCAATGCTCGGCCATCCTCTAAACCGGACAACACGTGGGTCTCGCAGAGTCATGCCAAGGTTTCTGTGACGGGTAGAGCAGCGCTCGTGCTGTAGACTCTACCATTTCACTGCTCTGGCGGAGTTCATATTGGCTGTATTATATTTTAAACACTGGGAAAATTGACATTTCAATGCTGAGCTTTATTTACATATAATGTCGTTATGCTGCTAAGTTCACAAGTACAAGATCATTAGTACCGTACATTTCAATAACTGCAAGTATTTTTTATCACGTAGTTACAGGCAAAAGCATGTAAAATACTCTATTTCATTGTAAAAAAAAACTAATTATACAAATACTTGCATCAATTATGTGTCACGTTTATCATTTGTATATAAAATGACAATTTTTCGCAAATCTATTCTATAAGTATGTATTTGATTCATACTACGTATAACAGCAATGAAAAAATAAAATCAAGTCCACATAAAATTACAACATTACCTAATTGCCTAATAGTTATAATAATCAAGCACCTATTTCATAGAACCAGTATCAGTTCAATTCAACATAATAATATAAACAGTCACAGAAAGAATTATGTTAACACCTTCATTAGCACTTAGCACCTCGATTCTGTATTTTGTATAAAATCACACAGCAAAAAACAATCCCTCACTTCTTGCATCTTGTAACGAATTGGGCCCGTAGGTGGCGCAATCAACGGTCTACGAAAGCAAACTGTGCGGGCTTGTCCGGTCTCAGCAACAGTCTGTAAATCTGTTCCATCTGTCCGTGCCGATACTCTATGCGGTACCTCTGCAGTAGTCTCGCGATGAGCACCCACATGTCCTGCTCTGCAAACCTGCGCCCTACACAACGCCAGCATACACAGAACTTCAGTAGACTCTGGTGAACATTTCCCTGTTTAATTCGCTAACGCAGCTTTTTAAATTCATCTGACATTCTCAGCTTTACATACACTAGCATCGGTTACACGGACCATTTAGATTAATTATCAAGGTTATATTATGTATAGTTAAATCCGTACATGGGGGGTGGGGTACACGTCTAGAAATGCACATCAGAAGGCACATTCAGAAGATCGACTTGATACCCATAAAGCACTGGCACTATCAGCAACGGTCATACGGTTAAGCCACTCAGGTAATTGCAATAATTTCGGTTACCTGCACACATCCGTGGTCCGTGACCGAAGGGCAGCAGCACGTATGGGTGAACGTTTCTCGCTGAACCTTCACCATCTCTCAGCCAGCGCTCGGGAAGAAATTTGTCGGGTTCCTCAAAATAGTGCGCTGATCGCAGGAACACATAGTTGTTCAGCTCAATGTGTGTCTGGAAAATTCAAAATGCTACAGATTGACTAGTGAACTTTGGGCAACAGGCTTATTCTTATAGGTGGTAACAGCTGGTTATAAACTGGATGAAGCTACTGGAACTCACACAGCTCATTTTTGTGCTTACCCCAGCAGGAATGTGATATCCACCAACAACGAAATCTTTTTGCGGTATCCTAGAAACTTCTGTTCCAACTGGGAAGAACCTACAGAATAGAAACAGAATTAGAACTACCTGGGGGTCATTGTCAGAATCATTGTATTAATGATTTACCTTAATGAATTAATGAAGGATTAACGAATACCTTATTTAATATTTCTTAGTAGAACACATGTACGTTATCATGAAATTTTTTCCCATAGGTATTATTTATGCGATAAATGATCATGATCTCTATCTATTTCATTTTGGACAATTAACTAATTTGACTGAGGGTTTTGTGATCAATTCTCATCTAATCAGTGGTCTTGTGACAGCAAATTACTAAGTTCCTGTTATCACAAGTTGGCTTGCAGCTATGACGTATTTCTGCCAATACTATTCTCACATCATAACATTATATTAGTCACAAGTATTATCGTAATATTGATTATATTAATAAATTTATGTTTCTGACAATGGGCCCTTACTTGACAGATATAAAAGACCATTGGTAAGTGGGTATAACATTCATAAACTCTTCCACCACATCATACCTGAAAGCTTCTTTGACACATGCCTTGAGATATGTGAGTTTTCCTAGCATAGCGGTGGTAATGGGGCCTTCCTTTGGTACTACTTTAGACACTTCTTTGAATACTTTATCCTGAACTTCTGGATTAGCAGCCAAGCAGTAGAGATTTCCAATAAACACTGGAACAGTCTGTGGACATTAGGCGACTGCAATTATAATCTTTCAATGCTAGCTACCTTTCTTATTTCATTGTCCTGCAATTCTAGTGATGAACAATACAACGGTTACAACAGAACCACAAGGACATATTTCAATATCGTATTACATCTTTTTATATCTATCTTCAACACTGTCTGCATCTGTAAATTACATTCATGCCTAAGTACAAAGTAGAGCAGGAAAAGGTAAGATTCGTACTGTGCTCAATCCATCAGCAAACAGTGACAGAGCTATGATTGCTACATCTTTGTCATCCAATTCTGATCTCGATAAAAGATAAGTGATGAAGCCATATTCGTCTGCTTGCAAATCTTTTTTCTCGATGCGCTCTTTCACTTTAGCCACCGTCTCATCAATAAGTTTCAAGACGGTGCTGTGCATATAAAAATAACATTGTAATGATTAGTGAAAACCTGATAGTATCGCAGTGCCACCTATTGTCAGAAATCGACTTCAAGTAAAAAAAGACTTACCCAACAAAGAAATCTTCAGCATTCACCAGCCTTTTCCACTTTGGCGTTGATATGTATTTATACAAAGGCAGAGAAAACTTCAGATCACATGACAGTTGGAAGATCTGTTGGTTTGCCTCCAACATTTTCTCTGCTAGAATCTCCTGATCTTGCAAGAAACCCAGGCGTTTGAAGAACACCACAGCTCCAGAAGCTGAAGATAGATAGAGAATAATATCAAGCTCATTGCCTTAGCTGTGGTTGTCTAAAACTCCAATAAGAATAATGAAATACACGTGCTAAATTTCGTTGAAATTGGGGTTTATGAAATACTTTATTTATACAAATATTTTACACTCTAGGTTCCATTTTCCCAGTTCCTTGTTGAAGTTTGGAATTTCATCATGCGAGTCCCTCGTTGTCACCATTCTCTCTACAAATTCAGTTGCAACCTGTATAAGTACAAATCACATTACACATTTACTGACTTCTTTCTAGAGACAGTAGTCCAATGCAACCAGACTTTGCACAGAAGACGATTTTTGTATTATGGACAATAATTGGATAGTAAGTGCTGTTAAAACCATTACTTCTTGCACAAGTGGAAGGAAATCCTGCACACTTTTTGGCCTCATCATCATCTGCTGTACTGCACTTCTTAGTCTGTACCATTCTTCCCCATTGCTGAAGATAAAGATGATAATGAAAGAAATAGTTTATATATAATGGTAAACAAATTAAATTATACGTTTATTAGACAAGCATTTTACAAGAAAAATCTTCAGCCGCAAACCTACTTATCCAATTTATTACGAGTTTATATCATGCTGACCCACACAATATTAGTTTGCTATACTACATACGTGTTTCCTAGTCCTAGAGACATTTCTTTTTCTTTTCGATATTTTTGTGTGGTTTCTTGGAGTGGAGGAATGTGTGGTATTTTCCCCTCTGCATCATAAACTGTCCGTATCATGTCTGGATCCATGAGATGAACGATGACGTTCCCTGCAATTGTTTCCTTCCAGATCTTTCCATACCTTTTGTGCAGTTGCAGGAGTCGTTTATGGTATGTGCTCGCTATAACAAGTTGAAAATAAAGATGCATTACTATTGCATTTGCACTTTAACACGAATACTTTTCAATTCGTAGTTTTATTGCTCATATATGCATTGCTAGCACAGTATTGACAATGTACTTGCAATGTACAATAGCACAAATATATTCTCACTTGTAGTTTTATTGCTCATGTATAATGAATTTCTTGGTTACATTCTCTTCTAAAGACCTCCGTCTTTTTTTCCATACAGCATTTTGACATTCCCCGAGTTGTGAATGTCTCTCCAAAATAATAAGCATTTGTACACATTATCCATCAACTTGCCCAGTTGAATTCTGAAGTGCATGTCGGCCCACACTCTATTTCTACAACACTCTCTGTGAATGAAGTCTATAGCAACAAACCTCCCAACAAAATAAAAAAAAGCAGGATTTTTTTTACTCAACTGTAAATTACCAGCTATCGTAAAATCACCTGAATGATAAACTGATGAATGAAATGGTATAGTGATCCCACATTGTTTACTGTATTCACTGTATCCTCTCCAAATTTTACATTTAAATGACTCTAGTTGAAGAGTGGAGTCAGTGGGCACAAGAGCAAGGACTACTAGAGCCATGTATACCCACTGATGTTAGCCAGCTAGCTAGCTAGATAGAGAGCATGGTGGTCCAGTAGTTATTTATTTTATTTTATTAATTAATTTAAAGACAGTACATTTGTAACAGATATGTCAACATGAGCTTGCAAGCTCCTCACCGTCAGTGCATGACCACCGTTCATTTTGAAGGCTGTGAGTTCAAATCTTGGCCAGGCCAGTGAATTTTCTCAAGGTGTAAAAATCTGGCTCTCAACATGGGTGGCCTAGCTATCTTCAGTAATGGAACGTGAGATAGTTACTGAGGACGTAAAACACTCTGGGAAGGACCACCCTCAGTGTCCGTAAAGAGGCCAACCTGGTCTAGTTCTCTAAGGCTGGTGAATAAGACCTCAACTTCATTTACATCCAGATGCACTGCCTTGTATCTATAATACTATACATCCCCATAAGGGACAACAACAAGTCAAGTATAAAAGCAAAACCAAAACAAAACAAACTAGTAATATGTTCATGTTTATACTGAACTAAGGCATCAGCGATTCCCAAGCCTTGAGCTAACTATCAAAGGTTTGCATGTTGACCTATATCTACTCATTCATCGATCCAACCCTGCACCCATCTATCCATCCACCCAGTGTCATGATCAGATCTTGTCAGTGAATAGTATTGCTGAGAGGGTCTATGTCCCCCAGGGTACTGCCGGAACGCACCCTGGTACTATCTAATATGCTGGACCGTACCTTGCCTACTCCACTAACGAGTCTAGGGAGTCGCCTACACCTACTCCCTAACCCTATCAGACAGTTACCAGGGTACGTTCCGGTATACCGGACCGTACCCAGGGTACGTTCCGGCAGTAGCCTGGGGGCATAGACCCTATGAGCAATAGTATTGGTAGTCCGAGCCGACGCAGACCCCAGTAATGATAAACCTGCACCCTCAGATTAGCAAAGCGGAGTAATAACGTCTGCATTTGCGGACTATAGTATTGGATACCGGATACTTAACGTACGCCTTAATTTGTAGTCTAGCATAGTTCCAATATATGGAAGTCCCATGGGCCCGGGGATCTCCGAAAAAGGTTTGGCATCACTGAGCGAATTGTCAGTTCCGATTGCAGGAAGTGGCGACGATAACCTGGTTTTTGAAGTTGAGAAACGTTTGATTGAGGAGATAACCGAGCATATTTCACTTGGCCGATGGTGTCCTGCAAACGAAATTCCGGTACCAAGCTTTAAAATGTGATCATATATCCTATAACCATTGCGTTGAAGATGCATTCTCGCAAATTAATGTAGAAAGACGTATAAAGTGCTGATGTAACGTTTTTGTTTTATTGCCTAGTAGTAGTAGCTTCACGGGCGCTTATGGGCGTCGCCATGTTTGATATAGCTTCGTTTTCGCCCTCTGTAGAAAGTGTCGAGATATATTTTCCATTATTTAATTATTCGCCAGAATATTATTTTGTAAAAACTAGAAAATTTGATGCCACATGAAAAATTATTACTTAAAAAGTTGTGTTTTTCCGAAATACAAACCAAACTGTAAAAACTACGTGTTCGAAACACTTGACATGTCCGGCCGAAACGACGATCTTTGTTCGTGATCTTCGTGATCTTCGTTGATACTCAATGTCTGCAGTGTGTAGATTAGATCTATGGTAGGCACTTATTCAGTTATTGCCTTGTCTGTTTAGCTATAATATGTTTACTGAGTACCATTGGCATTGTTGTCATTGACGGCCCAACACGTGCTCGCTTAGATTGTCATTACGTCAAACGGTCAAACAATTATCTACGAGTACGAGCTAGCTCTACTCTACTATAGTGCGTTCGATTTGCTTCCCCAAGTTAACCTGGGTCTACTCGGGCCAGCCCCAAAT
>NW_014577176.1:267906-278612 GCF_000485595.1 Priapulus caudatus | reverse complement strand
TCCTCTCCTTCTCCACCACCTTCTCCCTTCTCCCCTTCCTCCTTCTCCACCAGCTTCTCCTCTCCTTCTCCACCACCTTCTCCCTTCTCCCCTTCCTCCTTCTCCACCAGCTTCTCCTCTCCTTCTCCACCACCTTCTCCCTTCTCCCCTTCCTCCTCCTTCACCATCTTCTTCACAGCTGGAAGTGACGTCACGAACACGCGATTACATCCGATTGGTTATAACACAAACCACGTGATAAAATATGCAAATTATCTCCTGTACCGGCCTGAATATAGACAAACCCTACTGCCGTTGCCAGTGGCAACTGTACGCGGCCTATAGTACTAGAGCTATCTACGAGCACACTCTGATAGCGAGAAAAAAAGTTTTTCGTAGTTGCACTTTGAACTGTATCAGGTGAAACGCACACGTTTACCAGCACCAGCGACTAAACTTGGCAATCGCGCTCATAATCATATATATTATCGTCTCATTTTTCAGATGTTGGATTGAAGTCATGGAACCGAAAATTTGCGTTATTGGTGCAGGTGTTATTGGTCTTTCTACAGCTGTAAATATCCAGAAGAGAATTCCTACAGCCAGAGTGACTATTATTGCAGAAGAGTTCTCTCCGAATCTTACAAGTGATGTCGCGGCAGGAATTTGGGAGCCACACATACTAGGAAATACTGATGTGTCATTGCAAAGGTGGTTATACTCAGAGTTATACATGCAATTTTGCTTGCTCTATGCACTACCGGGTACCAAATGTGTTCAAAATGAATGAGACAAGAGAAAAATTCGGATTGGTTAGAAAATATTGCAGTTGGCATTATGATTTTGTTGTAATTATTTTATTGCATTATGCTGGTGACTCGGCAATTTTAGTTTCAAGGGCGCGCAGTTATATTATAATTAGGGTTTGGGTAGTTATATCCAAAACATGTTGTTTGGGAAAGGGGATGGGAAGTATACCGTCGAGCACAGATAAAAGTGCTTGAAGCAGCACTACTATCTGAGAATTAATTATCACCACAATGCATCGTATTTTTCTTTTTAGGAAGTGGGCAACGGAAACGTTCGAGCATTATGCAGAAATGCTTATGGGTGAATTAGCAGGAGAATGTGGAATCCAGCTAATTAGTGGATATCAGCTGTTTAATGAAGACATGGATGTTAAGGTGCTACATTACCTATAATGATGGCAAAAATTAAAGAACTGCGCTTAAATTCCTTTTCATTGTGACGTTTTGTTCCCTTTTGATTGATATCCTAACACAAAGGGAGCATAAATGGAAACCGTTTTATAATTGTACTTCCTCTCAGTGACACTTGTGAGGATGACTCACACGGTGTAGATTGACTCGTGGTAGGGGATCGAGGATATGCTAATGATGAATTTTAACCTGATTTGATAGGTTCCGTTTTGGTCAGACATTGTTTTTAACTTTCGGATCCTGACAGCTGATGATAATGCTAAGAAATTCCTACCTCCCCACAGGTATGCATTTTAATAGGCACATGGTATAAACATGTTGTACACTCATTAATGTAATGCTTGCATTTTTGCTTCTTGTCCTGCGTTTGGATAATTACTCTTTGATAAATGCTTTATAATTAAAAAAATTTGAATGTCATGCAGCTATACTCATCATTTCAAATATATTATATATGTGTATAAATTATTATATATATTCATATAGCTCTGGCTGGTCATATTCAACAATTCTTGCTCATCCACCACATTACATGAAGTGGCTTATTAAAAGGTAATACATTTGTACTATGATATGTACAGTTGATCTTTGATAATATATTTCAATACATACATATACAAGCATATGGAGTTAGCATCTGAACTGATGCTTTTGCAGACAAGGTCTATGTATGTGTGTATATATATCATTTAATATTTTTAATTTTAGGTTTCATCAGGAGGGAGGAAGCATGATAAAAATGTCTGTAAAAAACTTTGAACAGGTACAATGAATTTAAAAATGAAAGATATTAGCATATTATTTAGCATGTTAGGCCACCCTTAAAAATTTTTTTGTTTCCCCTTTACCTATTTGCCTCTCGGGGTACCGAGTAGGTAGGTAGGTGAAAAATCTTTTTTATTTTGTTTTGACAAGATGTGTGTATGTATATTGTATATTCTGTTTTGTGTATATGTTTTTGCAGAACGAATTTGATTTTTTTTTAGCAAAACGAAATAATTTGTGTTTTGTTTTAATCGGCCAATAAAATGTGTCAAGTAGCGGCGTTTTGGCGAGTCGGTCGGTAAAGGGGAAACAAGCAATATTTTATCTTAGACCCTAATTATTTCTACACTACAGAATGAATTAATTACTATTTTCCTTGTCTTATTCTTATACTCATTATATACAGGTTGCTTTTCCGTTTGATGTTATCGTGAATTGCACAGGACTCGGTGCTAGAAAGCTGGCCAATGATTCCTCTGTTGAACCAGTGCAAGGACATGTCCTTAAAGTATGTATATATAGTTTGTTGTAGGTGTGTGAGGAAAACGCAGTACCTAACGTAACCAATTTTTCTACCTTTAAAATAAATTTTTGGCCTACACTTTCAGCATAAGTCAGCCCCCCCTTTTTTTAAGGTTATTTGACATGGTCATTGGCAACCTTTTACGATGACCATGCAAATAATGGTCTTTAAAGTTCTGAAACAGGTTTTGCCTATTCTATAATACACCATGTTAGGTTTACTTACATAACTGACCTTATATAACTGACATGCATTATATCGCCTATAGATTGAAATGCATATAAGCATGTATATTTTAGGTTAAGGCTCCTTGGTTGACACATTTCCTCATTGACCAGACTAAAGCTAAGTTGGATGTGCGCGTTGTAATGTTTCCAGGGTAAGAAAAAACTTTTTGAACTTGCAACCGAATGCCACAGCAAATCCATCTCAGAACCAAAATCTAAGCGACGTACACCCAGCTGCCTTCACCCTGTCTCCCTCCATCACTTCAGTTGTTTGATAGAATTCGTCTGCTGAATCCAAGTTTTACTCTGGTTTTCATTTCATTTTTGGGTCATGACCAAGAGTAGACCAATCGTTTGCTGACTTTATAGTTGCTTTGATTGTTGGATCGATGAAGGAAAGGTTGTGGCATGTACTGTATGTAAGTCATAATCAAGCTTTAAATTGTGACGAGACTGAGAAATGTCCATCTCTCAGAAATGTGCAATTTACACCCCAACGGACGTATGCCAATTCCCATATTCATTTACAGATTATTTTCAAAGTAATAAACTTTGTTGAAATATAATAAGGAAATCTAACATTGTCTGCTGCCAATGCTGCTATTGTGATGTCATTTTCCTTATTATTACTCAATCTAGTGAGTGCCACATCATGAGCAGAATGAAATAGCAGATTTTATAGCACCTCGGAAAACACCTCATTCTTGGATCCACCAATGCCTGCGTTCAAATGTTGTACATTTTATTTGTTTTTACAGGAGCTTTAGAACAAGAGCTTTAATTTTTTTTACAGTGGCAGGTGTATGACATGCATGGATATTGTTCGTAACTGGCTTGGGATGGTAGTGGCCACCCCTCTGCATCAACTGTGGTGCATCTTTGCTGTGTTAAATTCGATCATTCTTGCAGGTTATAGCACCCTGGGTGAAGAATTTTTTAATGTCAACATCTGCCACTGTGGATACTTATATCGTTCCTGGGTAGGTCTGCCCTCTAGCCAAACACAAGTCTTCCTCTAAACTTAATGATATTCAATATGCTGTAAACCTAATTATATAATAATAATAATAATAATAATAATAATATATATATATATATATACATACATACACAAAGAAGGCAAGTGTCGCAGTCATACCTTGTGCTAAGAAAGTAGTGGATTTGCAGCAAAAGGCAATAGGTAATCCCCCAGTCTCCCCTATGACAAGCACAGTTGTTTAATATAACTAAACAGTGTCAAACACATGATGTGATATTGATTATTATTTAATTATTAAATGTAATCAGATCAAGGTAACTTGATAATAAATCATTCTTGGAGAGGAAAAGGGAGTTCAGAACAAGAATGAGTACAAAGTAACTGGTGTATACTGCATGAACACGGAGCACTGATTGCTGGTGTTCAATACACGTTCCATACACACTGCGCGTGTAGGTGTTTTCTATCGGGATAATAATTAAGCTGTTTAACACCCTAGTGGCACATTTCCATGCTGGCCGCTTGGCGTTTCAAAAACTGGTTGCTGATGTAAAACATAAATTTTATTGACAGTGATTGAGCACACAAATAATTTTAGCAGAAAAACCTGTTAATCCATTTGAAAAAATTTCTGTAAAAGCAAATTTATCTTTTCCTGAGCATACCTTAGGGCCAAATATCTGAAATCCGAGTTATCATTAACATCAGGTTATCGTAAATCAGGCATTACTGCAAATTGATTGGGTAATCACGAAACAAAGCTAACCTATAGATGACTTAGAGGAAGATTGGCTGTGTTTTATATAAATGCTTAGTTTGATCTAGATCAGCGACATTAGTTACAGAACGTAAATAGTTAGAGCTTGTCATAGTAGTTACAGTTGTTATGAACTCATGATGTGGTTGTTGAACTGTGTTGCTAATTTTCTTGTAGGGTTGAAATAGTTACCTTGGGTGGAACAGGTGTGAAAGGGGCGTGGAACACGACACCGGATGCCGAAGTGTCACAGAGGATATGGAGAAACTGCTGCAACGTTCTCCCAAGTCTGAAGGTCTCCTGGAATTCTCTGGAAAATAATCACCAGATTTGAGAACAAAATCCACATAGATTTCTGTTTGATTGACTCGTGTAGATCATGAATGGTGTGATGCAGTGATGGGTAGAATCCTCAAGATGAGTTACTGCTACAGAGCTTCCTATTGATGCCTCATACATCTATATTTCTCTAGGATGCTAAGGTGGTGAGGGAAGCAGTGGGATTGCGACCGTTTCGCCCGACGGTTAGACTCGAGATGGAAACGTTGAAATCTGCTGCGGGGGACATCAAGGTTGGTCTGTTTGCACATGTTTACATTACAATAATAGTGTCACTGTAGATTGCACATTTGATCTTTAAACAATGGGCACGATTGACTACATATCCACAATCCCTTATCCAAAACCATTCGGTCGTGTTTCGTAGGTAGATTTATCTGCAAAAAGAGGTCAATACGAAATGAGTACGGTAACACTGAATCACCTTGGACAGTTGTTTAGCCCATCTATTTCATACCGCATTATTGTGTTTCTTATTGTTTTTTTCTATAAATTTTTCAATCTCTTAATTATTACTCTCAATATTAAGTTCTTCATATTAATTTTCTGTAGTAGTAAAGGTGTGTATAGAAAATATTGAGGGTGATTTATTAGAGCCGAAGAAAGTTAGGTGTTCCACATCTACCACATATTTAGTTGTCTATTTAATGCTTGTTGTCGTTGTCAACAGGTGGTGCATAACTACGGTCACGGTGGATCAGGTTTCACGGTACAATGGGGCGTGGCCCGCGAGGCTGCAGAACTTGTGGTCAAGGCTCTGGAGCACCGAAGCCACCTGACATCCAAGCTGTGATTTACATTCATATCCAACACATCGACACAATTTTTTCTAGTATATCTATAATACACTTATGATTGGCTGTTAATTGATTTTATGTTGTTGAAATTTTTTTCAGATTTTATTGTTGAGGGATGTTATATTGTTACTTTTCAGAAGCTGTGATAAATGATGTATTGTCTTCAGAAGTCAAATTGTTGTCGTTAGTCGCTTAAACGGCTAAATGGTAGTTTTAACTTGCATTGCAGTTTTCTGATTATAATGAAGTTTACAATCTAGATGTAGTTACAATCAAGGTCATTACTTAATAGCTCCTGCAGAGTTATGATGTTATATATAAAGATCAATCAGCAAATCACGCGAATTAGATGTCTGACGACGATAGATTCTATGCTTTAGTTATAAGCTGTTATTAGCATGCTATAGATCAGTGTGGCGTTAGCAAGTAAATCCATGCATGAGATTATAATAAATAAGCTCAAAGACGTAGACACTCTATGTAATATGTAGCTGATATTCAGTCGATTGCACAGTGAATTCACGTAAGATAAAGATGAATTGGTAGAATCTTCTGTCATTGCTGTGCCTGCGTTTGGTAAGTCCAGTTATCTGCTGTTGTGGAAATAAAATACAATTTATTGAATCGAGCAAAAATTCTCATTGGTATTTCATTTTGTAATATATACCATCATGCCATATTTTTAGCTCATCTGACGTAGTCAGGTGCAGCTTGTAGAATCGCATGATTGTCTGTCCGGCCGTCCGTGCGTGCGTCTGTCCGTCAACAGTTGGCTCGACGTACGGTTACGATATTGGGACGTGGGGGGGGGGGAATCCGAAAACGAGTTGGGATGTCAAAGCTGGGGGTCAAAGATCAAAGGTCAAGAGGTGTAAAAGAAGGGGGAAAATTCCCTCCTTAACTTAAGGTATAGGGAGTTCATGCAGAATTGCGGCACAAATTTAAGCGGATCGACCTAGGCTCGTGATAGTCGGTGTATAGCATCATGGTAGGAAAAGCCATCACTGTGCCGAAATTGGAGGTCACAGGTCAAAGATCAATGGGGCACAGGGCAGATTTTAGACATTTTCTGAGGACATGGTGTGACGGAGCAATTGAAAAACTTTTTTGTTTCAGCGCTGACCTACCATTTTTATCACTTTATTGAAAGGACCATTAAATGTACTTTCCGCTGACATGCAAAGAGTAAGTGTCGGATAACCTTTTGACCCTCAATAGGAGGGTTAAACATTGATTTGTTGACTGTTAACAAAGGACTTAACTGCTTTTGCTATTATTAGAGCCCATACCTGTGTGAATGTGAGGCTACAGTTGCACAGTTTAATTGCAAAGGCAAATGTTTGTTGAACAAGGTTTACGCTCCTTAAATCATATCATTTTCTAAAGCAGTCTGTCTATAGCACCCTGAAGGCTGAATCAGTGAATGCTCGTGTTGGTAGGCAAAAACACGGGCCAGCCCACGGCTGGCACGCTTCTAATCATAATTGTTGCCTGCCAACCTGCAATGCACATGTGTCTGCAATGCATAGAGATTAGGTGGGTGCGAAAGTGTAGCTGATATATTTGTTCCAATTGGCTACGAAAGTCAAACAAGAATAAAGAAGACTTATGTATAAGACGTGTTGCTATGCACAAATGAATATATCAACAGAACACCAGACACCAGATGAGCCCTGTCGTACTGCGACACTTGTTACTTATAATGTTTGTATTATAATACAAGACGGTGTGTAATAGATTTTGTAGGTGACGTAGATATGAGGGCCGTATTATGAGAGTCCTCGTGCCCCATATACCTTCGCAGCTAAACAATGTCTTACGATCGACTTTAGCAGCTCATGCGGCTAGTTAAACCCATGTTAGTGATACTCAATGTGACGTTAAGATGTCCTGAACGACGTTTGCGGCACACTATTCCGAAGCTGCGTTGTTCTCTCTAGAAGCGTATCGTCGTAAAAAACCCGTTTTAGAACGTGCGGTTTAGCATCTGGGGGGTTATAGGTAGAGAGTATAGCGCACGCGGTTGGAGCCGCGACTTACGAAGATACGCATCACCAGACAAGCCCCACACGTTCCCCCCGTTTGCTTGGAAGACTTATAACATGAAGAATGGCCGGCTATAGATCATGATCGCACTCGGTGGTTCTCATGGTGGCGTCCAAATCCCAGTGAAGAAACAGTGAGAAGACTTGCCGACAGACATCGAGGCTCGGAACAGAAGGCACACATCAATTTCATATTTTTATATATAGTTTTGCTAAGTAGTGTAACTGCTCGTTGACCTCACGTATTAGCAGTCTCGTCGCATGCAGGGACGTCGACAGATAGATGTAAGCATACTAAACAGTATAGAAACATTGATTCTATTGATAGAAAATCAATGTTATTGCGCGCCTCACTCTGTCTTCATGTTTATTGATCTATTGATGCACTCGCGTGTTATCGCCCTTGCCGTGTACACCGGTTCTTATCCCTCCTGCCATCACACATTCCTTCTGCTTTGCACCAAACATATTTTTATAGGGTTGGATTTGATGGTGCGTCAGAAAATATAATAAATGTAGACTAATGCGTGCGATCTATAGCATGTCCCATCGTTTATTTATAACGTTGGTTGTTTCATTGACTCCACATGACTCCGCTTTATTCCTATTGTAATCGCAATGCAGCATTTCGAGTATATTTTTTAATGTTATAAACTTTCCGACAAAACGCGGTGGCAGATCCGGCAGATAACATCTTATTATACTGTAAGTCGTCTCTCTCCCTCTCTCTCTCTCTCTCTCGTGCTCTCTGCTCGGTCTCTCTCCTCTCATCTCTCTCTCTCTCCTCTCTCTCTCTCTCATCTCTCTCTGACTCTCTCTACTCTCGTCTGTCTCTCTCTCTCTTCCTCTTCTCTCTGACTCTCATCTCTCTCTCATCGGTGCATCGTCTCTCTCTCTCTCCTCTCTCTCTCTCTGCTCTCTGCACACACACACAGCAACGACAGCACACACACACAACACACGACACATTACACAGCCGCACAGCACACACACACACACACCACACCAACAGCCCACAACACACAACACCACACCCCGCCTCGGCACACACAGCACCAGCACTTACACACACACACACACACACACACAACACACAGCACACAGCGCACGCGCGCGCGCGCATCGCACGCACGCAGCACGCAGCGCACGCACGCACACAATCTCTCTCTCTCTCTCTCTCTCGTCTGCTCTCTCTCTTTCTCTTTCTCTTTCTCTTGCTCTCTCTTTCTACCTCTCTCCCTCCCTCTCACTCTCGTCTCCATTTACGTAAGCTGGTTTTGCTTCGGGTTCACAATTTTCACTTTAGGCGCAATCTCAGCAGCTATCACATCACATCATATCATAGGCTAGTAGGTATGTAGACACAGGCACTTGGAACGTCTCAATAAAAAAAAAAGGTAAATAAACACGAAATTGTACCAAAGTGAAGTCTTATTACTCTTAATGTTTCTCTACTCTATTTCGCCTATAATCACCTGTAAATGCCGGTCTAATGCTCATCTGCAACACACAAGTACACCGCACGCCCGCCCTGTGCTGCGTTGACAAACATGAATAAGAGATCATTCATAATCTCTTTTTCATGTTGTTTGTGCACATGGCGGTCGTGCGGTGTACTTGTGTGTTGCAGATGAGCATTTGACCGGCATTTACAGGTGATTATAAGCGAAATAAAGTAGAGAAACATTAGGAGTAATAAGACTGTTACTTTGGTACATTTCGTGTTTATTTACCTTCTTTTTTTTATTGAGACGTTCCAAGTGCCTGTGTATGTAGAGGCTAGCATGTAGAGCAACAGCTAACATTAGGAAGCAAGTGTGACGGCACGGGGGCAGGTCTGTACACATGAGAGAGACGCCGACACCGGACACCTACCGCGCAACCGCTAATTCTACTCTGCCGCGTTAACCTCAGGGGACAGGTCAGTGATGACAGATTCCTACCTGAGCTACCTCAGCGTCGTCTACGCATTTGCACCTACGCGGCAGTCAGTCCCTGCAGTCAATCATTTGTACATAAGAACTCAAAACGAGTTTTAACAGCGCAATGATTAAAGACATTTCTACTTTAGTTAAATAACAAATTGTAACCTCAGCGGGTTAGCTTTGCCAATATACAACCCGTATACCAAAGCGTGATAGCTTTGCTCGCGATTTTTACGGGTTACTGTATAGCCACGCGTTGAATTATACAAGTATGTTTCGTACATGTCGCGCGTGTTTCGCTTCGTTGTTTGCTGTCAGACACGCGATATCGTGTTAGCAGCGATGGTCTTGTCTCGGACAAACACCGCACACGGTGGTGAATAAACCAGGAAACACACGAACCAGCGAAAGCGCGGGAGTCAAGAATGTATGCGTGTGTTCGAAAATTGCCATAATTAGCTGCTGCCCATTAGAGGACATCAGAAATAAAAGCTGGTAATCGCGTAATTAAGGCGATGTGATCATGCCTCCTTATTTCCGTTCACTGCGATGGCCAACAAAAAGATCAATTATATTAGAGGACCCGAGGAAATCTTTTAGCTGGTCAAGAGCCTCGAAAGATGGTGGGTCGTTGCGCATGCGCATACCGGCTGTCTGAATGCGACGTAAATTCAGATGGAACCGCTTCTGCTCGTTCGCAATGAAATCACGTCGGCGTGTCTCTCTGTGGTTTTATCCTCGTCGTCTTATACTTCGGATCTTTTCCTTCGTCCCGCCCACACCTCTCGTCTTCTCTTCTCGTTTATCTTCGTGGTTGTTGTGTCGTTGCTTCGTTCTACCCGCTCCGCAGTCTTACTTCATCTATCACACGATGCACGCTGACACCTGCCGCGCCGCTGCCACGGGTTGACGCTGCACTCGCCATTTGTACGCGTTACCGTGAGAACCGTGTTAAATTTTCTTCATTCCACTCACCACTCTACGCTCGACACTGTCATTAGAAGCCATAAATATAGTATGGTTGTTTTCGACTCTTCCTTTCATTTCCCGACATGACCCTCACTTTCTCTCTCTCTCTTTCTCTCTCTCTCTCTTTCTCTCTCTCTCTCTCTCTCTCTCTCTCTTCTCTCTCTCTCTCTCTCTCTCTCTC
>NW_014577176.1:246538-267896 GCF_000485595.1 Priapulus caudatus | reverse complement strand
GTGTGTGTGTGTGTGTGTGTGTGTGTGTGTGTGTGTGTGTGTGTGTGTGTGTGTGTGTGTGTGTGTGTGTCCGCGCGCGCGTGTGTGTGTGTGCGTGTGCGCGTGCGAGCAGGTGTGCGTGCCTGCGCGCGTGCATGCATTTGCAAACGCAGTTTGCTTGAATTCCGTCATGTGTGCGTTTCAAATGAAGAGATGTAATTATTTCGAGATAGATTAAAGTACCAAATATTGCGTCGTTTCCTTATATTTACTCTCATTATTATATACTCGCAAAATGGCCGCCTCGGGCGGCCATATTAGCTCGTTACGCTGATGAAACTACGATGATTTCTCTAAATCCCGGCCCGATTCATAGTGTATCTCTTAGTAAAATATTGCTTTAATACGAAGACAATAATACAACGATCCTGTTACTAACATAAAATTTTCTGTCCCGGTATTTTCATTTCTATATAAAACACTTTGTACACACCCTAATCCATCGCTTTTCTCTTTAAATTAAGGCTAATATAATATACGGAACCCGCTTAATACGATTATTTTTCTTTGACCCGTCAGTTTCGTACTAACGGGGTGCGACTGTAGTAATGAATAGTAGTAAATTATTGAATGAAGAGTTTAGGCTTTGCAGTAATTGTATCTATTTGTGAACAATTTAACGCCACTAAAGTTCTTAATTATACATATAAACCTATATAAAATACCTTGTACACACCTTGATATCCATAATTTTTTCCTTGTTAATTCGGGGCTAATATATGTTAAAGTGGTTAATACGAAACCCGCTTAATACAATTATTTTTCTTTGGCCCGTCAGTTTTCTACTAACGGGGTTTGACTGTAATAATGATTCTTGGAAAAATGTAGGCAAACGCTTCGCAGTAATGGTTTATTGTTGATGTTTATTGCGGTTGCGCGGTAAACTGGGAATATTGCTTCACGTGTAATCTGTAGCTACGTAGTACGTACTCTGTGTTTTATTGCTGTTATTGCTGCTAAACGAACTGATTACATCAGGAGCGTATAATGACAATGTATTTGTCATTATACGCTCCTGATTACATCTATACAAACTCTACGGGAGGTAAGCGCGAAGCCGCGAACCGTCTCCGATGGGCTTCTTTGAAGAGAATCTTCTTCGAAAAGTACTAGGACTAGTCACAGATGTCAAAAAGTCTGTCTCTAGATGTCAGAAAACAAAGCTGCATGACCAGGGCCGGATTTAGGCATAAGCTGTAAACAAGCTACAGCTTGAGTTCTCACGCTGGAGGGGCCACTCGAAATCTGAGATGTTTTCATTTGATTACTGATCATGATTTCATTTGTTACAGCTTTATTGTAATTTATATTTAAGTAATGATTTATCTTAATTTATATAACCTAATTAAAAACATTTAACATTAACAAATTAGACCCAGTAAAAAATATCATTGTTTACACAACTTTACTCTGCAGCTTCTCGTAGTTTGGGGTCTCACCATGTCTGAATCCTGGGCATGGCGTATGCGTTATGTTCTCGTACTTGTCGGTGTCCACTGCACTGGAAGTAATATGGGGATTCCTTATTTTAACCCTTAGTTTGTTTTTAACGTATTTTCCTTAAATTCCTTATTTGATAATTTAAATATTGTATCGTCGAATTTTGAACACGTTTACTAGTTTCTCTGCTAATGGAGTGTACATAGTTTACTGCACCTCATCATTAACGATTTGTGACTGGTGACGTTTCTATAGGTTATAACCCAGTCTAGCTACGATAAGCAAGGCCCAGTGACACCTTTCCATATCGCATGTCGTCGAATCTAGTTGTCCTGATGTTCTACGTTCACGCGGGCACGAGGGCGGACAGGTCTTCAAAACATCCTGCCTATTAAATTTCATCGACTTCACCCAACGAAAATAATGTGTTCAAGCCGATTACCCGTTAATTTCTACGGAATGAGCGAGAATAACGTCGGGTTTCTTCTGTTTCTATTTTCAGACGGAGAGAATAATATACCGCTTGCGCACTGAAGCGGCGGGTCGATGCTATCCCGGAGAAAGAAGACGCATAGCATGAGAAACAGTCGAACGACAGAAATCCGCTTTAGAGCAATTAATCTACCGGAGAGACCGTCTGAGACAAACCTAATTGGTTTCGCGACATACGAGAGGTCTCCAGGCGCGACTAACCACAAAACAAGGTGACGCATGCGCCGTACGACGACAGACGCGACGCGCGTGAGGCAAGAAGAAGAGATACAGAGATATGCACATCTAGACTACAAGCGACGTGTCTATGTGACACGCGAACTTGATCGTATCGCGGTAGAAAAACAGCGTAAAGCGGCTTAGCAGCACGTAGATTTCACGCCCCGTATACGCCTGACCGACTGCTCCGTCCCACCCCCGCGCGCACGACCCGCGCTACAACCTTGCTCCGTAGGCATGACCAGCTACTATTTCCCAAACGAGTTCCGTGACTCCCACATGAGGCCAGACGCGGGGTCAACGGCTAAGACGGGCGGACTAGGTAAGTTCACTCTCTCAAAGAGCGGCAGTCAGCTGAGCCGAGGCAGCAGCAGCGCTACGACTAGTCGCTCGGACGCACTGCTAGCTCATGGTAAGCGACACCCTGCCGTGCACGGTCCGTGGATGGCCACCACGCTCGCGCACGCCGGTAACCCACGATCGCCTGATCCCTACCGCTACCCACCACGCGGCGAACCAACCTACATGGCGCACCCACCCACCAGCGGACGCTCGCTGGCGCGCGGTCGCTACACGAGGATGCATGCTGCGTCTGGCGACACGTTTCTAGCGATTCCGCGCGTGGACGACGCACCGGTGTACCGAAACGTACCGGTAGTTAGCGAGAAATGTCGCTGCGACCCTTGTCTCCTGCACGGACTCAACTGTAAGCACGTGAAGGGTGTCCTGCCCGTGGTCAGCGACCCGTACGACCCAAGCCCCATGCCGCAGAAGTTTGTAGATGCGAAGCGCACGATGGTGGTGGACATGCGAGCGTACGAGGCGGGCAAAGAGGAGGAATATCGCCAGTGCGCCTCCCGCTGTAGCCGCATGTTCATAACGATGTGGGTTATCATCGGTGTCGTTATTCTAGGCCTGATCGTAGGCATTGTAATATGGGTTTCTTTATGAACCAGTGAATGAACGCCGTGTAATAAAGGGGGGAGTAATCAACCAATTCGCTGCTATTTATCTCTTGCTTCGGTTATACACCCCTTTGAAATACGAGTTTTCGTGGCGCTCCCAGTTCTGCAAACCGCACACGCTTATTTTCTTTCCTGCGTAATTTGACTTCCTGGTCACACACACACACACACTGCTACTGCTTGTTCTTATTCAGTGACCCTTAAACAGAGGTGCTCCTTGATTCGGCCAGCGAACAAAATAGCATGTTGTGTTTTGATTTTAGCATGTAGTTTGTTTGACAACTGAGTATGGTTGTTGGACGAATGACTACGTGTATGCACGCACGCACGCGGCCACGTGCACTGGATATGGCAGGATCGGGAAATGCACAATTATGTATCGACCAGGACCGGGGCTCCAAGTACATGGAATATTATTCTCATATATGTTACGTTAGGTTTGCGTTACTATTCAAAATAGGCTGAATTATAATTCAAAACCAAATGCCTCCTCTCTAAATTATATGATACCTGCTGTATATCAAGCTTTCATTATTTAATGCGACCTGTTGTTTATTCAAGTTTTTCCCCTAGCTACACATTGATTGCATACATACGCTAGTTAGTGATTCTGTGAAAGTATCTCTATAAAATTGACAAAATTGTGTTTGTACTTTTATCACATTTTTAATGCATTACATGACAGTAATAAATAAATACAATTTATATTGTGTTGGCTTGGTTCTTACATGTGTTTTTAGGTTTTCACTACCACTACAAAACTGATCACTCCATGACTAACGACACTCTGCCACATAAAACTAATACAAGTGTTTTCTCTACTGTGTAAGAGCAATTACTGCCAAGTTTTTTTTATCAAATGCATTCTAATTTCCAAATTTCTATCCACAATTAAAGCGATTCACATTTCTAAAACAAACTCAAATGCCCGCGCGTCGCTACACAGACTTGTGATCCGCGCCGACAGCCTCCGACACAGACTTGTAACCGTCGGCAACCAGCAGCTTTTCGAGTTCCTCGTTAACCGTCCTCGCTATAGGCGGACCGTGGTAGACAAACGCCGTGTAGAGCTGAACGAGAGAAGCGCCCGCCTTGATCTTCTCGTACGCGTCTCTCCCGCTCGCCACGCCACCAACGCCGATGATTGGAACGGCCCCGCTCGTCAACGCGTAGAAATCCCGTATCGTTTCCGTCGCTAGCGACTTCAAGGGGGCGCCACTGAGCCCGCCCGTCTCCGCCGCGTGCTCGCTCTTCAGGCCGGCGGGCCGGGAGATGGTCGTGTTGCTGACGACGATGCCGTCGACGCCGGACCCAGGACGCGACACGACCGCCGCCACGTCCACCTTCTCCTCTCTCGTCAGATCCGGCGCGACCTTGACGAGCAGCGGAGGTCGTGGGGATCGCGCGAGGCGGTCGCGGGCGTCCGTTGCCGCGGCGACGAGCGCCAGCAGTGCCTCCCTGCGCTGCATGGCGCGAAGGCCCGGCGTGTTGGGACTCGACACGTTGACTACGAGGTAATCAGCGATGTCTCCGAACGCGCGGACGCCGCTGACGTAGTCGCCGACGGCGTCGGCCGACGACGCGTTCTTGCCGAGGTTCACGCCGACGACGCCAGGTGATCGCGTGTCCGTCCCGCGCGACGTCAGACGCTCCAGCACCACCGTGTGACCATCGCTGTTGAAGCCGTATCGGTTGATGACCGCGCCGTCCTCCGGCAGACGGAACACGCGCGGCTTCGCGTTGCCAGGCTGCGGCTCCGGCGTCACGCTGCCGACCTCGACGAAGCCGAATCCCAGCTTCAGCAAGCCGTCGACCGCCTCTCCCTGCTTGTCGAACCCCGCGGCAAGGCCCACGGGGTTGTCGAAGTCCAGGTTCCAGACGCGAGACTTCAGCACGCTCGAGTCGAGCGGTTTTATGTAAGGCAGTGCGCGCCATTTCGCGAGTTTTATCGTCCACTGATGAGCTGTCTCCGCATCGAATAGCTTCTGGCCTATGGGCATCAAAACGTTGCGATAGAACCGCGGCTGTCCGGTCGCTGTCATTCCGCCTAGAAACACGGCAGTTCCCGATATGAGGACGATGATGCCTTCCTTCCACTTGGAAGCATTACTCAGCGCCACTTTTGACATCCTTTCGCTTTTAAAAACTGAGAATAGTGACAGAGAAATCTAAAGTTAAGCAAACAAAGTTCGCATGTTAATTTTCTGAAGTGTTCGCAGCGACATCTATTGGCTTTAAAATTAAATACAGCGAAGACGGTTATTATTAGGTCACTAAACTAATTACTTTTCTTTCATATAATTATGCATATATTCCTCACATATTATATTATGTATGGATAACACTGGAATACCAATTATTTTACGTACATAGAATTTTTCATATATTTATTATATACATGCAGTTATGCATGAATGCAACAATGTATTCAACCGGTCGTATTGCAAGGACCATAGAAATAATAATAGATAACCTTATCAGGGGCGTGTACAGGGGGGGGGGGTCCAGGGGGTCCGGACCCCCCCCTGCTCGCGCAGAAAACGCATCTGAGGGGGTCTAATTTCAAAATTTTTGCGCGTGCTCGCAAGTTTGGGTTACGGTTACACCCCCCCCTGCTACAAATCCTGTACACGCCCCTGCTGATTAGGTTATACCTTAAAGGTTATCTAATAATATTTTACACGTCACCGTGTTACGCTAGATTGATAATTAATTATAATAATTTATTAGTCTCTTTTTATAGATTTCTTATAGACTTCCACGACAAAATTACTGAACGATAATTGAAATCAAGAGTTATATACAATTATGATGAATTATCCATACATATCTATTACGTACGTACATTATCATATTTGTGTGTAGAAATTTCGTAATAAGTAATAAATTCTTTAAAGTAATAGTTTTAGATCACCTACATCTCGTGCCATCATGAGACATTGTTATTTGAAATAAAATCTGACGGAAGTGAATTTTTGTCGCGTATTAGGCCTATATATATAACCTATTTCTTCTTTTTTACTATACACATCATTAGGCATTCCTAATAACATTCATGTCGCATTTGTGTCGAATCATTTTATCCCAGTTATTACTGTAGCTCACTGTACTTGAATTTACAGCAAGCCACGCAGACACAGCTGTCATAGGGAACGTCATTTACTATCGTTATCCACGTCGACGTCGGCGACAACGACAACACTCTGCCCGCTATAAATAAAATCACACCCACGATTGATTTCCGCCGAATACAAGCGTAGGTAAGTAATATTCGCATGAATCACGATTACTCGTTTCTCATCATCAGCTATACCTCGGTGTCAAATAGTTTACCAATAGTTTAATTTCGAGGTGTGCTGCTGCCGCTGCGCTGTCGGCGGCCGCGACGGCAGTGCTGCCGCGGCTTCCTCTATTAAATTACCGGATGGTTATCAGCGGGTGAAGGCATCATAATGTTCTCTTCCGTGAGCTCATGAGGCGCAGGATGCTGGGCAGGGATCCGTAATGAATGCAGACGACGCACAGTATCGCAGCAGCAGCAGCAGCGCAAACCTACGCCGTCTACGTCACGCGCGTGGGCGCAAGATTTCCCGAGCGGAGGGAAGAGCGATGCATTAGCTAAATGAAATTAGTGCTAAATGAACTCGAGATGTAATGGATGATTAGTCCCCTCAGAGGAAACACTGCCGAAAGAATTTTGCGCATCCGTGTCGCTTCACACTTTTTTAATTTGTTCGAGGAAACAGAGTTTGACACGTGTCAAGAGGTGCGACCACCCCCCTGACGCCACGCTAATGGAAGCACCCATCCTTACTTATCTATACCGCAAGTGATTTGCAAAAGACTGCCAACTATAAGGGCGCAAGCGGCTGGGGCAAGTTACGGAGACTCGGTCGACAATACAGGATTTAATTGCATAAAAGAGAAGAAGCGAAGAATCACTAGGAATGAAGCAGCAATCGTGGCGCGACATGCATTCATTTATCCGTAAGACACGTTATTACTGTTATAACTACATTTTATTTTTAAATGATAAACGCTCTCGTTGATGATGTGTTTTAATATCGGTGCATGAAATGCACGTTCATGAGCTGAATAGACTAACGTGAGGTTGAGTTGTTATACACACGCGCGTGGATGTTTGTGTGATATTAGGAAACGTGTTGTCTAGATATGCACACATCAAGAAGTCAAGCTTAGATAAACTAATGTAATGTCTCTGTATGTATGTATGTATGTATGTATGTAGTAGTAGTATTATGTATTATGTAATATGATGTTGAGTATGTATGTAGTATGTATGTATGTAGTATGTATGGATTATAGTACTTATTATTGTATTATGTATGTATATGTATTATTATGTATGTATGTATGTATGTACTGTATGTATGTACTGTATGAAATGTATGTATTGTAGTATGGTATGTATTTATGATAAGTATGTAGTATCATGTGTTTGTGTGTGTTGTGGTGGGGTGTGCGACTGCGTGCGTGCGGCGGCCGTGCAGTTCGTGGCGTTGCTGGCGTCTGCCGTGCCTGTGCGGCTGCGTCGTGCTTGTTGCGTGCGGGCCGTGCGTGTGAAGTTGCTCCGTGCGTTGCGTGCGTGCGTGCATGTGCTGTGCGTTGCGTGCGTGCTGCGTGGTGCGTGCGTGCGTGCGTGCCGTGCGTGCGTGGTGCGTGCGCCGTGCGTGCGTGCGTGGTGGGTGCTTGCGTGGCTCGCTGCGTGCCACAACACCCGTGCGTTGCGTGCGCGTGCCGTAGCGTGCGTGGTTGCGTGCGTGCGTGCGTGCGTGCGTTGGTGCGTGCGCTGGACCGTGCGTGCAGTGGTGGTGTCCGGGGTGCAGTCGGCGTATTGTATGTTGTATGTATGTATGTATGTATGTATGTATGTTGTTAGTGTATGTGATGAGTAATGTATGTTATGTATGTATGTATGTAGGTATTGAATGTATGTAGTGTATGTATGTATGTATGTAGTATGTATCGTAGTTTATGTATGTACTGTATGTTAGTATGTATGTATGTATGTATGTATGTATGTATGTTGTATAGTATGTATGTATGTATGTATGTATGTATGTATGTATGTACTGTAGTATGTATGTATGTATATGTATTTATGTGATTTTATGTATGTCATGTTATGTATGTATTAGTATGTATGTTGTATGTATGTATGATGTATGTATGTATGTATTATGTATGTATGTATGTATGTATGTATGTATGTATGTATGTAGTATGTATGTATGTTATGTTAAGTATTATGTATGTATGGTAATGTAGGGTAGTATGTATGTTGTATGTATGATGTATGTAATGTATGTATGTATGTATGTATATGTTATGTGTGTTGTGTGTGTGTGTGTGGTGTATGTATGTGTTTTGTGTGTGTGTGTGTGTTGTCCGGCGCGCTGTGTGTGTGTGGTGGCGTGTGCGGTGTGTGTGTGTGTGTGCGCGGTGTGTGTGGCGCGGGTGACGTATATCGTGTGTGGTGTGGACTGTTGTGTCGCTGCGCCGCTGCGCGCGCAGCGCCGTGTGTGTTGTTGTGTGTGTGTGTGTGTGTGTGGTGTGTGTGTTGTGGGGCGTGTGTGTGTGTGTGTGTGTGTGTGTGTGTGGTGTCCGCTGCGCGTGTGTGAGAGTGTGTGTGGGCTGTGTGTGTGTGTTTGTGTGTGTGGGTTGTGGTGTGCGTTCGGTGGTTGTGTGTGTGTGTGTCCGCGGCGCGCACCGCTATGTGAGCGTGTGTTGTGGTGTGTGTGTGTGTGGTGTGTGTGTGTTGTGTGAAAATGCGTGGTGTGTGATGTTGTCCGCGCGCGCCGTGTTGTGTGTGTGAAGTGTTAGCGCGTGCGAGCAGTGGTGCGTGCCTGCGCAGCGTGCATGCATTGCAAACGCAGTTGCTTGAATTCCGTCATATGGGTTTCAAAGGGAAGAAATGTAATTATTTCGAGATAGATTAAAGTACCCAAATATTGGCGATTTCCTTATATTTACTCTCATCATATAATTATACTCGAAAAATGCCGCCTCGGCGGACTCATATTAGCTCGGTCGTGATGAAACTACGAGGATTTCTCTAAAACCGGCTCGAATTCATAGTGTATCTCTTGAGTAAAATATTGCTTTAATCCGAACACAATAATACAACGAATCCTAGATACTAACATAAAATTTTTCATGTCCGTATTTTCTTTTCTATATTAAAACACTTTGTACACACCCTAACTCCCATCGATTTTCTCTTAAATTAAGGCCTTAATATATATACGAACCGACTTACATACGATTATTTTTCTTGACCCCGTACAGTTTCGTACAACGGGGCACGTAGTAATGAATAGTAGTAAATTATGAATGAAGAGTATTAGGCTTGCAGTAATTGTATCATTGTGAACAATTTAACGCACTAAGTACTTAATCTATAACATATAAACGCTATAATAAAATACTTGTTAACCACCTGATAGTCAATTAATGTTTTTCCTTAGTTAATTCGGGGCTAATATATGTTAAAAGTAGGTTAATACGAAACCCGTCTAATACAATTATTTTTCTTTGGCCGTCAGTTTCTCTACTAAAGAGTTTAACTGTAATAATGCTTCGTGAAATGTAGGCAAACCGGCTCGCCAATAATGTTATAATCCTGCCACGTATGTAGCAGAACTGTTTTCGCGCCGTTGTTGTTGTTTGTTTGTTGTGTGCCCTGTGTCTTGGTGTGTGTGTGCTGTGTTGTGTGTGTCTGTGTTGTGGTGTGTTGTGTTGGTGTGTGTGAGGGTGTGTGTATGTGTGTGTGTGTGTGTGGGGGCGTGTGTGCGTGAGTGAGTGCGTTCGAGCGTGGCGTGTTGCGAGGTGTGCGTGTGCGTGCGTGTTGCGTGTGCGTGTAGTGGTGTGCGTGTTGCGTGTGCGTCGTGCCGTGTGCGCGTGTGTGTGTTGTGTTCGTCGGTCTGACCCTCGATTATTTTTTACAACCGTTGAGACGGTTATAAACTTCAAACTTTGGTGCAAGGTGAGACCTTAGGGAGCGGTGGATCCCTATGATTTTGAGTGCTTTCACCAATAGTCAACGGTACAGGTTCACATTTGTTAAATGGATAGAAGATTAGAATAGAATAGTAGAAGATAGATAGATTAGAGTAGCATAGATAGATGATAGATAATAGATGATAGAAGATAGATAGATAGACTAGAGAAGAATATATATATAATTATATATATATATATAAGCGATACATAGATAGAATATATATATTATATATATATATATATATATATTATATTAGCATAATAGATAGATAGATTAGATAGAATAAACTAGATAGATAGTATACATAGAAATAGATGATTGGATAGATATATATGCGCTGAGTGCGAGACGTGCAGCGTGGGGGAACTTGATTCACAGCCCAGCGCGTGTGCCCTGCGAAATCCACTGCAGTGTTACGTGAAAGATACTGTATCCCTTAGCAAATGTGGTTGCGTGTTTGTAATGTCATACAGCGAGCGCACATAGCGGAAGTGAACTGAATCGTGCATGTTTTTCCAGGGGAGTTCCATAGATTTTTTTTTAACATTCATAAACCAAAATAAGAAAAGCAAAGTGTTAGAATCGAACCTGAATGGTAGCGAATAAAGCCGAAAAGTTCAGCCGGATTCGTGAAACGCGCCTAAAGTTATGCAGTTAACAAACAGCAACGACACTACTCAAATTATATTTTAGATTAATAAGATTACCTAAGTGAAGCACAGCCTGTTATACGAGCAGAAGAACTAGTGGCTTAGGCGTTTTGTAATTAGATAGCGCAACGTTTAAACTCCTTTAGTTAAAAAATCATTATAGCGCATCTAGAGTGAAACCACAAAATTTAACCTCGTCGACTATCGCAGAAGCATATAAACGATCTCAAAACTTCATTAACAAAACTGCTGCCTCGCCTTTTAAACTGCCAAACGGTTTAGACATGTTTCGATTATCCGGGCTGACTATTATAAGACTGATAGTTTATTCCGTAACGAAATCAATATAGTAAGTTCCAGTAGGTCCGCTAATGAAATATTAACCGATATAATCTCTTTTTTTGAGATTGTCAGCTACTACTTGCGTATATTAGATCTAAAATGTAGCGTGCGCGACCTGCATGACTCAAATTACGAACTAAAAACCTCTAGAAGACAGTTTCCCATCGTAGCGAATCCTAGTAAAGCCGGCTTCTGCAAATGATTCCACGGCCGCCAGCATACGGCTTATCGCGCTCTTATTAAACCTGGCGGCGCCTCGCGCCACGCAACCTCAAGTTTTCATTCAACAGATTTTCACCGGGATAAAACGATTTGTCAAAAAAAATTCAGACGCTAAAATGATACGTTGAGATTTTATAATTTAAAAACAATTTGCGCGAGCATAGTAACTGCTTTTCGCATAATAGCCATCGTAGCTTGCGTGACAAACTGGTGCGACAAACAGCGCCACGAACCGGTGACAGTGAAGGACCTAACGATATAGTATTAAACGCAATTGTGCTAATTACTAGAACAAAAGCTATGTATCTGGTATCCAACATTTCAGGAACTAGAATAACAAGAAACCTATTGACAGCATTTATTAAACTTATCCGCTGTAATTAAGCAGCCTTTAGCACGTTTATGCCACCTAATACTTATTGCCCAGGCATTATATACAGGTAAATTAAAAGAAAAAACACACACGATAGGCTTCGAACAGGCTGAAATATATCGAGTTTATAAACATAATAGTCCTAAACCCTGTATCGCCATTATCGTTTATTTAATGTTTAAAGTTTTATTCATTAATGCTTCAATTAATGCAAAATTAAAAAATTGGTATGAAGAATCTTTAAACTAATTGTTGGAACTTGATATCTTAGTGAGCGCGATAAAATGCTTTTAACAACTTCAAACGTGCCTTCACTCGCGTAAAATGGCGTGCTTCGACTCATAACTCTATACTTGAGGGATACGTTTAATCACCCGTACGTATTTATATAGTGTCTATTCGGTACATAATTTTTTAATATTTTAAAACTTGGGTATACTCTTTCATTTTCGCATGTTATCGCATCCGCCTTGTCGTCCTCGTGGCTTCTTCTCTGTTGTTTGTCTGTCGTTGTCGCGAATATGTAGGCTCTAGCTAGCTACGGCGTAACGTTGCTTTCACATTTTCTATTCATACGCCCTGCACGACTCTGCGTGGTATACTTTCGTGGCATTATTGCTATGGATTCATGCCTGATTTCTGCGCTTGCGGGTTAAACGGAATTTCTTACTGCCTTTAAATTACGGGCGAACACTTTCAATGTCGTGTCCTTTGGGATCCCCATCTGACGCAAAGAACGGTCTTGGCGACTTCTCACTCGACTAATGTCCGTTTAGAATTTTCAACAAAAATATCGAGAACAGGCGGCCAAGTGGGGGCCAAGCTTTGGCTACTATTAAAAATTCGCGCTCGTATGCAAGACTAGCTGCTAATGTAATTGTCACGAACCTAACCGTGCCGAACAGTGCCCACATCACTTATTACATTCGGATTTTACGCAGCAGGACTCGCATCGGATCGCCATCGCCGTCGTGATGTTTTGTTGTTGTGGTTGTTTTGTTATTGCTGCTGCTTCTGTTGTTGTTGTTGTTGTTGTGGCTTGCTGCTGCTGCCTGCGCATGTTACTGTTGTTTTTATTTGTTGTTGTTGCCAGTCTGTTTCTGGTGTTGTTGTTGCCGTCTGTTTCTGTTATTGTTGTGTTGATTATTATATTTTTTAATGATTACACCCCTCTTAAACCGGTCAAGTTACAGCGGCGGCAACCGATGACATAGTGTATGGATAGTGAGAACGTCCCTTAGCGACCGGGTTAGTACCTTAGATAGCCCCGTCATATAATGACGCTGCGGAGAAAGTTCACGTAACGAATCACATCGACGTAAGCGAACGGTGCATCGTGGTTGTTTAGCGGGGCTGACGCATCGCGAAATGTAGTTGGTTAGATATTAATTGCATCCAGCAACACGCGACCGCGGTCGGCGATGACGATAGAACGCCCGATTTTATTGTCCGGCGCAGACCAGAATGTCAGAGCGTCGGCGAACAATTACGGACGTCGGCTACCGCCGACGACGTTGTGCAATATGAATGCCGACATCGGCGGCGATAACTCCGAATAATTACTCTGGTCTACTCCGCGATAAAAGCGCCGTCTCCGTCTAATCTCTCACTAAAGTGCGTAGAGATTTAATTAACCGCACATGTGCAGAAGCTGTGATGCTGTGTGTGTGTGCGCGGCGCGTGCGCGCGTGCGTGCGATTGTGTGTGTGGGTGTGTGTCGCGTGTGGTGTGCAGTGCGCGGGGCTGGATGTCACTGACTAATATATAGGTGTAATTTAATCTCAATAATCAATGACCCACGATCCGTCACTTGACCTACATTACACACAATAAGATTGCCACTTGAAATCTGAATAGGAACGACCTATCTATGCTTAGCTAGCGGAATCGATGCGGCGATGCTTGCAGGCGAATGTGAAGGCATCGTAGATCAGATTTTACACGCACAAGTGCTGTCAGCCCCGGTCCAGTTTGAACGTATAAGAAACGGCCGAAGAATATTATGCTTGGCCAGTCAAAGCGCGACGACCGATCGCAGCGCCATTGCCCATACAATTAGCATAGCATGAGAATCGTGAGCAGCGAATGCCTGCGAGCGAGAAGTCGAAGCAGTGTAGATAAGACTTTTTATCATGCCCACGTTGCTGTCAGACTGCCCGGCTCACATTTGAACGCGTAATAAGACACGGCCGAAGAATATTATCTTGGCCAGTCACAAGGCGACGACGTCGCAGCGCCATTTGCCCATACATTAGCATAGTGAGAATCGTGGTCGATGCTCGCGAGCCGAAGTGAAGCATCCTGTAGATAAGATTTTATCTGCACGTGCTGTCAGCACTGCCCGCCTCATTCAACGTATAAAGAACGCCGAAGGAATATTATCTTGGCAGTCAACTGCGAACGAGTCGTAGCGCAAACTTTGCCCATCACATTAGCATAGCTGGAATCGTGTGCGCGATTGCTCTGCGAGCAAGCTTATTAGATCAGATTTTACATGCACAAGGTTGCAAAGTTATATAATAGTTTCCATGTGCGCAGGCTGTTGCAAAACCTGGGGATAATAAACATTTAGAGTTGAATAGGACATGGAATAGGGTCAATTGATTTTAAGAGTTTCTCGTATAGCCAATTGAAATTGAATCATTCCACTGATTGTGATAACTGCCGAGTTCAAATCGTTTCATCAATAACTATTCCATCTAAAAAATCGACAGACATTTACTGTGAATATGAAATTTTTACGAACATGATTTCAATAATTTTATAGGGAGGAAAATAATTAAAAAATAACACGGTACATGTAAACAGAAAACCAAACAAGCATATTGGGGCTCGAGGGTAAAAGGCTTTGCAAATAGCAAAGAGTGAGAGGCAGACGACAGAATAAAACAGAGGGCGCGAGAGAGAGAGAGGTCACAGAAGAGAGAAAACAAGAACGAGATAGTGTTTGAAGCAGAGTATAGAGCAAAAGGGAACGAGGGGATGGAGATCGCCAGAGAGAAGACGATGAGGAGTAATTCACACCGAGCACAATAATAATTCCTCGGACGTTGTTTTTTCATACGTCAACATTCATTAATGCGCTTAAAAAATCGTCTTTACGATATTCAGAAACACCTGCCTGCTCTGTGCTATTGCTTCTGACGGCCTACTTCACGCAGGCAGTGCGTCGCTAGCACGACCCATGAGCATCGCCGACGCGAACGACGCGAACGCAACGGGGACCTCTCCCCCCCCCGGGCCCGTCGCTATCCCGGAGCTGTCAGCGGTCGCTGCTCGGTCGTGCGTCACGGGCTGGACAGCAGGCAATGGGGACCTAGGCACGAGAACACGAACCTGTAGGTGTCTACACCCTCTCAATGAGGAATTCTTACGGAGACAGGTTAATGACCTGACATGGGCGGAGAATCGAGAAAAGCGCAGGCGCTCGTTGGAGGAAAAGAGCGACGACGGCAGACGAGAGAGAGAGAGACGAGAGAGAGCAGAGAGAGGCAGAGACGAGAAAGAAGAGAGAGAGAGAGAGAGAGAGAGAGAGAGAGAGAACGTATGTGTGTGAAAGAGAGCGAGAGAGAGAGAGAGAGAGCGCGAAAGCGATAAGAGAAAGAGAAGGGGGGGGGACAGGAAGAGAGCGAAGAGGGAAGAAGGCAGAACGATAGAAAAACAGAAGACAAACAGTTATAGAGATAGTGGAAATGTGGAGACCAAGCAAAGGCGATACACAGCGGGTATGTATACCAGGAAAACAAGGAATTTGAAAAAACAAACAAATTTGTTGTTTGCAACGTGTCGTGTTGCTGATGTTGCGCACATGTAATGATGTTGTTTTTCGGTACAGGTGTATCCCGGTAGAGATTCCTTCAGCTGGGTGTCTCGGCGCATGCGTGAGCTACACTCGTCTCGACCACCGACGGCCGGACCGACAGATGGGATATTGCAGGTTAGACTCATGCTCTCTTGTACAGCGCTGTGCCACGCAAGAGAGAAGTGTAAACGTAACTGCGAGAACGATTTCTTGCCGAGTGTCTCGGTTTCCTGTCCTTTCTAGACAACTTGGTGATGATATTGATAAAAATCGATCACGCTGATATATCGTCTGGTATGCGTGATTCATACCAAGATAAATATATAAACAAATAGATGGATAGATAGATAGATAAATAAATGAACGATAAAAGTAAATAAATATAAATTGATTCATTTATATTTATCTTTCATTATTATATCTGCATTTGCAAAGGTCTGAAGTCTATGGTGTGATCAAACCATTTTGAATCAATAGAAAAATTAGGTTCAGAGGGAACAATCATCATCAATCAATTAGCCGAATGCTGTATCTTAGCCGATAACACGGTAACATCGTATACATGCAGAAAGAACGAGCATATATACCGCGGTCAGACTGTCCCCAACTCACTCACGCGCGCGCGTACACCTGTACATTCACAGCTGCTGCGAACCGACCAGTCAGGCGCTGGCGGTCGTCTATATCCAGTGTCCAGGCCGGAGACCGCCGGTCATACGTAAGCTTGTGAAGAGAGCGACCGCGTGCATGTGTCGACCGTGTCAGACTCACATCAGCCTGGACATGATGCGACGTCTAATGAGCGAGATGAATCAGGTAAACCGATCCCGCGCACAAGTCTTGATGCGCGCAGGAGAAATCACGGGTTCGGTTAATACGCATCCGTGGTTCTCCTTTTGAGACTGTTCCCCGAGAATGACATGACTTTTCTATCCCATTCAAGATATCACGCACAAGAAAATGCGGTGAAATAAATGGATTTGTCTGCGTGCCTCTATAGTAGTTAACAGTTTATGTTTTAACACGAAAGCACAAGATTTCGTCTTTGATCTTTATCTATTTTTGCTCTAACCTAGAGTTAAATTTGGTTTTATATTGCCAGCATCGCGATGTGTTTTGAGACAACGTTTCAGAGAAAATAGCGAATAATAGCTATAGCTTCATTTCCTCGTGTAGAATTCAAAGCAGAAGCGTTCCCACGGGCAGTATCGCTTTATCGCCGACGGAAAACTGTCTGCGTCGATAAACAACAAGGTGTCGCCATCTGGTGACGATGTTTTCTTCGCTGACGTCGACAAGCTTCTAATACAGATGAACGGCACTATAGATGACGTGGGCGTCACTCGCATGATGACAGACGACGTAGAATCGCTCCTCGAAAAGCAGTTGAAAGATAAACTTATGTCGTCAGAAGCTAACCACAGCTGGATAGATTACCCGCGTACTGTGCTCCCGTACGAGGAGTGGAAAGAAGAGATCATCTGGGGGTTCGAACGTCCGATGTTCCCGGAATGGATCGAGCCATCGATGGAGTCCTTATAGAAGAACGTAACATGCAATGATCACGAGAATGATGTCGATGGCGCTGATGAGGGCGATGTACGAATTAACGCCGACGACGATGACGATGACGACGACGATGACGATGACGACGACGATGACGATGACGACGACGGCTTGTGGTTGCGTGTTTGTAAGTCTACAGCGAGCGCACCTAGCGGAAGTGAACTGAATCGTGCATGTTTTCCAGGGGGATTTCCCATTAGATTTTTTTTTAACATTTAACCCAATAAATAACAAAAGGCAAAGTGTTAGAATCGAACCTGATGCGTAGGAATAAAGCACGAAAATGTTTAGCCGGATTCGTGCACGCGCCTAGAAGTTATGCAGGAACAAACAGAACGACACTACTCAAATTATTATTTAGATAATAGATACCTAAGTGAGCTGTTTATACGAGCAGAAACTACGTGGCGTAGGCGTTTTGTAATTTGATAGGGCAACGTAAATCCTTTAGTAAAAACTATTACTAGCGCATTAGAGTGAAACCACAAATAACCTCGTCGATATCGCAAGAAGCAGTATAAACGATCTCAAAATTCATTAAAAAATATGCCTGCTTTTAAACTGCAAACGGTTTAGACTGTTCGTATACCGGGCTGATTATAAGACTGACTAGTTTATATCGTAACGAAATATATAGTAAGTCAGTAGGTCCGTAATGAAATATTACCGATATAATCTTTTTTGTTGAGATGTCAAGCTACTACTGGTATATTAGTCTAAAATGTACGTGGCGACCTATGATCAATTACGAACTAAAACCTTACTAGAAGAGACATTTTCCCATCGTAGCGATCCCTAGTAAAGCCCGGCTTCTGCAAATGATTCCACGGCCGCAGCATACGGCTTATGCGCCTCTATAACCTGGCGGCGCCCTCGCGCCACCGCACCTCAAGCTTTTCATTCAACAGATTTTCACCCGGGATAACGAGTGTCAAAAAATTCAAGCTAACATGATACGTTTGAGATTTTATAATTAAAAACAATTTGCGCGAGCATAGTAACTGTTTTCGCATAATAGCCATCGTTTAGCTGCGTGACAAACTGATGCGACAACAGCGCCACGAACGATGACAGTGAAGACCTAACGATATAGTTTAAACGCAATTGTGCTAATTACTAGAACAAAAGCTATGTATCTGGGATTTCCCAACATTCCAGGAATAGAATAAAGAAACCTATTGACAGCATTTATTAACTTATCCGCTGTAATTAAGCAGCCTTTAGGCACGTTTATGCACCTAATTACTTAATTACCCAGGCATTATTACAGAGTAATTAAGATAAAACACACGATAGGCTTAAACAGGCTGAATTATGAGTTTTAATAAACATAATAGTCCTAAACCCTGTATCGCATTATCGTTATTTAATGTTTAAAGTTTTATTCATTAATGTTCAATTAATGCAAATAAAAAATTGGATGAAATCTTTAAACTTGTGTTGGAACTTGATATCTAGTGAGCGCGATAGAATGCTTTTAACAATTCAACGTGCCTTCATCGCGTAAAATTCGTGCTTTCGACTCTACTCTATACTTGAGGATACGTTTATCACCCGTTACGTATTATATATAGTGTCTATTCGTACATATAGTACTATATTCTTGCATTTCCATGTTATCCGCATTCCGCCTTGTCTGTCCTCGTGCTTTTCTCTGTTGTTTGTCTGTCGTTGTCGCGAATATGTAGGCTCTAGCTGCTACGCGTAAGGTTGCTTTCACATTTTCTATTCATCGCCCTGCACGACTCTGCGTGGTATACTTTCGTCGTATTGCTATGGATTCATGCTGATTTCTGCTGCTTGCGGGTAAACGGATTTTCTTCTGCTTTAATTACGGTCGAACACTTTCAATGTCGTGTCCTTTGGGATGCCCATCTGACGCAAGAACGCTCTTGGACTTCTCACTCGAAATGCATCCGTTAGAATTTTCAACAAAATGTCGGAAAGGGGCAATGGGGAAGCTTTAGGCTATATTAAAATCGCGCTCGTATGCACGACTAGTGCTAATGTAATTGTACGAACCTAACGTGCCGAACGTGCCCACACTAACTTATTCATATCGTGTTTACGGCAGACATCGCCATCGCGATCGCCATCGCCGTCGTGATTGTTGTTGTTGTTGTGGTTGTTGTTGTTATTGCTGCTGCTTCTGTTGTTGTTGTTGTTGTTGCTGCTGCTGCTGCTGCTGCCGCTGTTACTGTTGTTTTTTATTTTGTTGTTGTTGCCGTTGTTTCTGTTGTTGTTGTTGCCGTTGTTTCTGTTGTTGTTGTTGTTGTTGTTGTTAATATATTTTTTAATGATTACACCCCTCATTAAACCGCGTCAGTTACAGCGGCGGCAACGATGAATAGTGATGGATAGTGAGAATACTTCCGCTCCCTTACGGGCCGGGGTTAGTAGCCTTAGATAGCTCCCGTCATATATGACGCGCGAGAAAGTTCCGTACGAATCACATCGACGTAAGCGAACGTCTAATTACAGGTGCATCGTGGTTGTTAGCGGGGCTGACGCATCGCCGAGGTCGTAGCTTGGTAGATATTAATGCATAGCAACAGCGACCGCCGGGTCGGCGATGACGTAGAACGCCCGCATTTATGTCGGCCGCAGACCAATTGTCAGAGCGTCGGCGAAAATTACGGACGTCGGCTACTGCCGACGCGTTGTGCAATATGGATGCCGACTCGACGGGATACACCTCCGTAATAATTACTCCGGTCTTACTCCGCCGCTAAGCGCCGTCTCCGTCTAATCCTCACTAAGTCGTAGATTTAATTAACCGCACATGTGCCAGAGCTGTGTGCGTGTGTGTGTGCGCGCGTGCGCGCGTGCGTGAGTGTGTGTGTGCGTGCGTGTGTGTGCGTGCGCGGGGTGGGAGTGGTCACTGACTAATATATAAGTATAATTTTCTAATAATCAATGACGCCACGTCCGTCACTTGCCTACATTACACACATCAATATTGCATTGAAATCTGAATAGTACGACCATGATGCTTAGCTGGGAATCGTGGCGCGATGCTGCGAGCGAAGTGAAGCATGTAGATCAGATTTTACCACGCACAAGTGCTGTCAGCCTGCCGGGCTCCAGTTTGAACGTATAAGAACGGCCGAAGAATATTATCTTGGCAGTCAACTGCGACCGACGTCGTAGCGCCATTTGCCCATACATTAGCATAGCTGGGAATCGTGGCGCGATGCTGCGAGCGAAGTGAAGCATGTAGATCAGATTTCACCATGCACATGTATAGTGTTCATATGCGCGACTGTTGCAACTGGGTTATAAAACATTTAGGTGAATAGACATGGGGAATAGGTCAATTTATTTAGAGTCTTATAACACATTGAAATGAAATTACCACTGATTGGTGATAACTTGCAGTTCAATCGTTTATCAATAACTCTACCATCTAAAAATCGACAGACATTTACTGTGAATTAAATTTTAAGAACAATTTCAATAATTTTATAGGAGGAAAATGATTAAAAAATAACACGGTAATGTAAACAGAAACACAAACAAGCATATTGGGGCTGAGGGTAAAGGCTTGCAAATAGAAAGAGTGAGAGGCAGAGACAGATAAACAGAGGGAGCGAGAGAGAGAGAGAGGGTAAGAGAGAGAGAGAGAGAGAAAGAAAGAACGAGAGAGTGTTTGAAAGAGATATAGAGAAAAGGGAAGCGAGGGAGTGGAGAGGCAGAGAGAAGAGAGAGGAGTAAATCGCACGCGAGCACAAAATAATTCTCGACGTTGTTTTTTCTACGTCAACATTTCATTAATGCGCTTGAAAATCGTCTTTAATTTCAGAAACCACGTGCGTCGTGCTATTGCTTCTGACGCTACTCACGCAGGAGTGCGTCGCTAGACGACGCCATAGCATCCGCGGCGAACGACCGCGACGCAACGGGGGCCCGCCGCTATCCCTGAGCGTCAGCGGTTCGCTGTCCGGTCTGCGTCACGGGCTGGACAGCAGCAATGGCGGACCTAGGCACGAGAACACGGACTGTAGTGTTACACCTCTCGTCATGAGGATTTCTTACGGAGATCCGAGGTAATAACCTGACATGGGGCGGAGAATCGAGAAAGCGCGCTCGTGGGAGAAAGAGGACGAGGCAGAGAGAGAGAGAGAGAGAGAGAGAGAGAGAGAGAGAGAGAGAGAGAAGAGAGAGAGAGAGAGAGAGAGAGAGAGAGAGAGAGAGAGAGAGAGAGAGAGAGAGAGAGAGAGAGAG
>NW_014577176.1:240051-244128 GCF_000485595.1 Priapulus caudatus | reverse complement strand
GGTGGCGGCAGGCGGGTGGTTGGTGGTAGGTTGGAGCAGGCGGGTGGCGGGTGGTTGGTGGTTGGTGGTGGGTGGTGGGTGGCGACGGCTCGATAATAGTATGGTTGTAGAACACCACACAGGTAACATGCACACATTCTGTCAGATTTTCAGACATATCGCTTATGCATAGTGCTAGAAGTTAACAACGGCCCACCTAGTTAGTGGGTTATACGGACACACTGACTACCCTATAGTTAGTGTGATATTCAGGCACCAGTCGCACTAGCGAGTGTGCTAATCAGGTATTGGCTACGTTAATGTGATATTCAGAATCCGACCACATTAGTATGTAAGATAATTAAGTATTTGAGACTCTAGTCAGTCTGTTTCTGTTCTATTCAATCGAGCAATAGCTACTTCTGCACACAATTCTAGTTCTATTCTATCCAACGTCATTTCCCTGTTTCTATCGGTATGATTTTTCATGAATTGACTGAGAAATGAAAGTAATTAATTAATACAACGTAGCATGCTATGTATAGTGTACGGATTTGGTTGATACCATGGTGTAATGTGCAAAAATATAATATATTGGACAACAGCTTTAGGAAATTGCTCTTCAAACAGCTTGTTGCGGCATCTTTGTGTTTAATGGTTGACACTCACTATCGTTCCGTGTTTTGCTTACGACCAACCTATCAGGGTCTTACCTCTCTATGTTTTTGTGTAGTATTATTAAATCCATGATCAAATATATACGCCATGACCCAAATACTTGGATGATTATACTTATATAGGCCTCTATAGGAAACAACAATACTAGAATGCGTAGAATTGCCGACAGGGGGCTCCACTGTCGGTTACGCGATCCTCGCCCAGATAGATATAGATCGACTAGTCGACTATGCTGCGCATGTAACCTTTAACGGCCTCTAACACGAACCAGTAATAGCAGAATTATCACGCGCTCTGCTTCCGCGAATCGGAAACACACAATATTATAACTTGAGATCCAAGAGATATCGGTGACGTTAGAAGTAACCTCTAGCCGGATGATCAGACGAGTTAGAGGTCAGAAACCCGACCACTAATAAACCAGTAATATTCGAAAGTGATGACGCAAGCATCAAACGAGTAATTTGGCTTGTGACGTCACGCCCGTAGATATTCATTTAGCAGCAGTCGAACAGTTGATGCGGGTGTTCATGGAAACCTCGGGCCATTAGACGCTGCATGTTATCTGCAGGAGTTACGGTGTCAGATCTTATAATGTGTGGCATCGAGAGATCAGTTAGTACAATGAGCGTCATTTTTGATTCAGTAAAGTAGGTGGTTTGCGCTGGCGAGATTCTATTGAATACTAACCGATGTTGAACACACGATCATGCTATTATAGTGATATAGAGAAAGTGCAACAATAGTCGCCAAAACTCGTTGGCTGCTAATAAACTGCTCGTTAATATGTGTTAGATATATGGCTATGAGTGTAGTGTTATTGGGTCAGGTGTGAAACGTCGGAGAAAGGCGGCAACTTTCGTATAGTGTTGTAGAATTTTGCATTACTAGTGACAGTCACTTGGTCACAAGGCGATACAAGCAGGCTTGCGGCACATGAATAAGACACTAATGATAAATAGAGTCAACGCGTTGATATGTTACAAGGCAAGGTCCCGGGACAGTGCCGTTGTCATGGTATCAATATTTGTCTACAACAGCTTAGATATCTACTATATACTACGTACAACGTTATGTAATATTAAACGCTTAAGTGCAGAATCTTTTTCAACAGATGGCAGCAGCGATATTTTCGCCAGGTTTATACCCGCATCTGATGAGAAGGTTTAGCTGAATATTGATATTTATTATCATATGGAACCATCAACCAATTATATGCGTGAAACCATACCTGAGGCTGTCTGTTTTGGTTTTATAAATAAAATAAAATAAAGAGAATTGAATACCGATTATACATTTAAATTTGAGAACGGTGTACAAATATACGCGTACGTTGTGCTGTATAAATATCGCTACAAATTCCAAGACCATATTAACTATGAAAACATAAATAATACTTTATTAAAGCAACAAAAGCGTCAACAATACTAACCAACTATCAAAACATCGAGATGTCAATGGTAAACTTACAATGTCAAAACGATATAACACATCCTATACCCAAATAACACGGTTATTTTTAACCGAGTTCAAAATGTTATTTAAAAAATCAAAACCTTGCAAAATTGACTAAAGCGCCCTCCACAAGTCGCCATCTCTCTCACACAGTCGCAGTTTAAAACACAATTTCAATTCCAAAAGTTATAAGACATTTCGTACCACTCATATTCATATCTTCATCGATCTATGTCGCATAGCAACTGCAATGTGATCGAACTTCGCCATTTTAATGATATGCGAAGTATTTATTAACCATTTAAACATCCACAAACGTTTTGTTTGTGTCTTCACAGTTTATCACGTGATCACGTCGTAATCACGTTATTTTTCACCCTCGTATATCAACGTCCCTGGATGCTTTAAAATGCGAATTATTGTCTAGGTACTAATTAAGATAACAGCTCTCAGTTCGTACATGATTACGGGAAACCATCTCGCATAACAAACTTCCGTTGAGATCGTCTGAGCACACGCCGTCACGTGGTGTCATACGTCATTCTGAACGCTCCTACCTACAGGCAATGCCAAGGCACGTAAAACGCTTTTCTCTTAAGAGAATTCCCGAGGCAGTCCTTCCTTCGTTATTCTCGGGATTCTTATACAATTATTATGTAAACTACAGAATACATTGGAACCGGCACTGTGTCGTTACCGTTTTATTCCCCCTCTTACTAACCGATCGATGGTATTAGAGAACCTAAGATGGTATTGGCTCGCTAGACCTGCTGTTAGTTGATATGAAACTTCATTTGCAAAACATCGTACTTTTGCGCACACGGAAGCAGAATAATAGCAGCTCGCAATCGATGGGAAATCTCGCACTGTGTTGCCACCGGCTTACATACTGGAATATATAATGATAATCGCATGAAACGCCTGCGCATGCGCACACTACTGCGGCACGTCGGCCCCAGCCATGCTCGCACTCACGTAGCTGACACAGCAACAAACATATAGCGTGCTTCTGGCGCTAGTAGTAGTAACACAGCGCACATTGGGATGTTACAAATCTAGAAAGACGACGGAATACCGGCTCATCTGCAGCACACGTGATCCGTGACTTGCGGAGTTTGCGACGCACGTGACCGCTCCGCTTTGTTACGTCATGATCACCGAGATATAGCACAATTACACTCATCATCTCACACAGATCTCTATCACATTTTCAATATTTTGCAGCACGGATCGCAAGCGTGATAACAACTAAGACACGATATGATTATAGCATCAAGTTTCACAGAACAACTAATAAATAATGATATAGATATGAATTAACCCAGTGGGGCATGGGGGAAGGGAGAGAGAGGAGGAGAAGGTAAAGGTGTTGCTCATATTTCTTGATAATCTCTGTTGAGAAGGTCGCAGGCGGGAGAGTTCGTAAAGTTTCGTATACAGTATCTCACATTTAAATTTCACATAACAAATAATCTCTTCTCCCGCACCTATCTGTCTGTCTGTCTCGTTGCCTGTTCGCTTGCTTGTCTGTTGGTGTCTCTTGCTGTCTCTGTTGATCTATTATATTTACCGTCTCTCTCATTCATTCTCGCTGTCGTTCTCTCAGAATATTTCTACCATGCCTCACATCTTCTTTCCTGTTTCGGTCTCTCTGAACAGCTCTCTGCTGTTATTCTTGCCTTTATCACTATTTCGCTCGGTCTTCAACTTATTCACACATTTGTCATGACGCTCCCCTCTTCTGTTACTCACTCACATACGCATGCATTCACGCACGCACACACGTATACACGCACGCACACACGTATACACGCACGCACACAAGCATGCACGCACGCACGTACACGGCCGTGAGTTTTATTATATCTAGTCGTAGAATGAATCACAATCCTTAGATACTGTTCGTTCGGTCCGTTCTCTCTCTCTCTCTCTCTCTCTCTCTCTCTCTCTCTCTCTCTCTCTCTC
>NW_014577176.1:228609-239941 GCF_000485595.1 Priapulus caudatus | reverse complement strand
TCTCTCTCTCTCTCTCTCTCTCTCTCTCTCTCTTTCTCTCTCACCTACTCTGCACACACTAGCGTCGCGTTACACTAGCGTGCCGCAGTCTTTCAACTCGCTGAACACCTCTGTGAAGAACGAAGGATCTGCATTGATGCGCAGCATGTACGAACTCAGGTCGTTGATCACGATCAGACACCGATCCCAGAACCGATCTCTATCGTCGTCCACTAGGAACGGCTTCAGCGGATAAGAGATCTCGTTGCCCATGTAAGAGTAGGAGAGGTAGAGACAGGTGAGCACTACTGCCTGTAGCTCCCGCTCGTTATTGATGTCCTCACTGACGAGTTCTCGCACGAGCATGTAGACGAACACGACGTTGGCGGGGTTGATGAAGGCGATGTCTTGCCAGCCCTGCAGCAGCAGCGACCGGTCGACGCTTCGCAGCCACATCACGGCGTCGCCTGTCTCAAAATCCTTCAACCGAAAGCAGCGTCGCGTGAGAAAGTCGCCGAGACATCGCAGCAGTTCCGACGTCGACGCTTGGATGACGGTCTTCTTCGTCGTCGGCCTTTCGACGGCTGCGGCGACGACGCGGTTGTTGTTTTTGTGGTCGGCAACGTCGGAGCTTCGCACGGGGTACTTGAGGTTGTAGAGCGACACAGACTTTGAGAAGTTGTTCGTGATGTTCTTGTTGTTCTCGTTGTTATTGGCAACGACGTTGCCGTCATTGTTGTCCAACCTCGCCGGGCCGATCTGATTGTGTTGCTGCTGTTGCTGACACGCGTTGATCTTACACAGAGACGTTGACGATGCCGACTTCTCTTTCTTAAAGCTGCTCAGACGTCGCCAGCTGAGCGTGTTAATGAACACAGAATGCTTTTTGATGCCCTTCGACGCATTCTCCTTGTTCTTGTTGTTGTTCAGTGTCTCGTAGTTGTGGTTACTTAGCGACGCGTAGTCGTCGTAGAACGGTTTCGTCGGACGAGGTGAGATCGACAGAACCGTACCCATCGTGGTCGTCAGGTCGGCACCACCAGGGGGCGCTCACAAACGGCGACGACTGAGAAAGTTCTGGTGGTTCAGTTCTTCCGCTACATGCTGAACTGTATCGTACCCACGGCAGCTGCTGATCCCGACGACACCGCTCGAAGGCAAACCGCCGTCTGAGAGGCAGACAGACGTACAGACGGCCGTCACCGGAGCCAGTCTGTCTGGCGCGGATAGCGACGCCGTGAGACCTTCTCCCGTCCGTCTCACCGACACCGTGGATGTCCTGCTAGGCTGCGACCCCCCTCCCGGTGTCACCTCGTGTTTTGACCCCCCGGAATTGTCAACCAACAGGCAAAATTACACGTCCATCTCTATTCTGCAGCGGCGTTCGCGTACAGCTAGAAACTGGGCGGATAATGTATGTTTTGGATCAATACTCGAGTCTGGCAGCCAATCTCATAACTGAACCATAATGCCTCTCTCCACCAGAAGCAGGGAAAATGATGTCATTGTGAGAACTGAGAGGGATTCGGATAAAATCCGATTTCCCAATACGTGAGACTGCCGTGTACGATCGAGAATGATAGCGTATTTCTCTGTTTTATTCAGGAGCGTAAATATCTTTTCGTATAGAAAATAACCTATAGATACTTTTATGCAACTAATAACACAAGAATCACGGATAAACTTCGCTGAAGCTCTGTTCAGTTGTGAGACTACATAAACCCACTAGCTACCCTTTGTTGTTTCACGATGATGTAATATTCGAGCTCTCTGATTGGTTGTCATATCATCATTCATAAAAAATGTACCAGCTCCGATTCCATTCATCGGTTCCGACACCAGAGTCGCAGACCCCCTGTGTAGATTGATAGTGAACGATGGCACTTGACTAAATAAGCTATTATGACAACTACTGTTTGCCTCTCTCTCTCTCTCTCTCTCTCTCTCTCTCTCTACTACTTACTTCTTCTTCTTCTTCCTTCCTTCCTTCCTACCTTCCTTACCCCTATCTATCTATCTTTCTTTCTCTCTCCCTCTTTCCCAATCCCTCCTTCCGTCCCCACTCTTTCTCATTATATATAAACGTGTGTATACAACACACAATGACTTATATGACACACGGTTTTAACTGCAATCGCAGATATCATAATAGAAAAAAAGACACAAATAGTCACAAAAACAGAAAATTTATTCGAATAAACCGACGCAAACGTATGACAAAATACTCTTTAAGCGTTATAAAATGCTTTATAAATTTTTTGTGCGTGCGTGCATGCATGTATGTATGTATATAATATAGTGCGCAGCTGTATATAGTGCATATAATATACAAGGTAGTTGAATAATCGCTATGAATGACCCTATACAGTGACCACGATAACCGCACCGTGAGTATAGCAGTTCCTACTCGATCACGTCACAGTGCCGCCCCTTCGTACGGTAATCGATTGAGTGTCGCTGTGTTGTGAACTGATGATTGATTGTTTAATTGATGATTTGTCATGGCGGCTGTGGTATTTATCGTTCGTGCGGCCCAGCAATCTACTCGTACATGTATGCGTGCAGCGACTGCTGCTGCTGCTGCTCCTTCTGCTGCTGCTGTTGCTGTTGTTGTTGTTATTGTTGCTGTTGTTGTTGCTGTTGTTACTGCTGCTGTTGTTGCTGTTGTTGTTGCTGCTGTTGTTGCTGTTGTTGTTGCTGTTGTTGTTGTTGTTGTTGTTGTTGTTGTTGTTGTTGTTGTTGTTGTTGTTGTTGTTGTTGTTGTTGTTGTTGTTGCTGTTGTTGTTGCTGTTGTGACTGCTGCTGTTGTTGCTGTTGTTGTTGATGTTGGGTTTTCAGCATTACTCTATTCATCTCACAGTCAACTAGTTATTAACCTTTCCGTCACATGCTGACATTTTTTATGACATTTCATTGACTTTTTTTCGTTTCACGACAGTACCATATATACACCTAACTATGCATCATTATACGTAGGTTCTTGATATTCATACATAAGAAGCTGAGATCATTGTCGGACACGTCACAGTACGTAAAGCACTCCTGACTCCGTGCGGGGTGTAAAATAAGATTGAAAGATACGTGTTTGAAAGATACGCATCAGCTCTGTCTGCGACGGAATAACAACAACAATAATAATAATAATAATAATAATAATAATAATAATAATGATGATGATGATGATGATGATGATAACAACAACAATAATAATAATAAATTATAATAATAATGTCGGAGAGTGCAGCGTAAAATGTAAATCAACGCAAAATATGGTAATTAATTCACATCCCATTATCTACACAAACAGTGCCATGCAGTGGCAAAGCCGCCTATAGAATAAATACGTATAATTACCTCCCATGGCAGTGTCGTGATAGAAACAGCTACCATCTGTGACGATGCACAGTAAGTAGAATGCTTTCTTCATCAAACCATTCAGCTAAACATGGCAACGCGGCGGGCGGGTGGGTAGTGTGGCGGGGCGGGTGGGTGTGGGTGTAGGGCGAGTGTTGGATGGATGGATACACGATGATTTACATTTATTATTAGATTATTAACAGTTAACAGACTTTTATATTGTTTATTGATATTTTTAAACCTTTCTTTAAAATCCAAGGGGCGGCTGCCCTCTCACTCCTGCTTTCCCTCTAAAGAGACTACGATCCATTCCTTTCATTGTTTTCTGAAATATCTGCCAATTCTGCGAATCCATCAGAGCTTGTGATGGCCATGAACATGTACATTACATGTAGTGCACTACTGTAGCGTCCCGTGTAGTGCACTCATCTTAACTCAGTTACCACCGGTTTTCCATCTATTCACAATGCCCATCTAGAAATGGTCAGGGGTATGTATAGCGTGAGAAATACAGGTAAGCTACCTATGAAGTATTGGCAGCAGGTACACAGGTCGCCAGCTGTTACAGGTTGGTGGTGATCGCGCAACCAGCGCTTATTCAATATGTGTCTAAAATATGCGTCACCAGCCGCGGCAGCAGATGTCACCGTGTTCTTGTTACAGCCTCGCTCACGACATCTCTCTCTCTCTCTCTCTCTCTCTCTCTCTCTCTCTCTCTCTCTCTCTCTTTCTCTCTCTCTATCTCTTGCACTGTGTGTATTACCATGCAGCTGTAGAGGCGGGTTCATCGAATCAGCATGCATTCAACAACCAGTACTAGATGACGTGTGTCCCTATCATACGTACAAGATAGATGTGCATGACATCCACGCTCGTCCACGTACATCGTGACACAATATAGATCTTTCGATAGAGTGAAGAAGGAACATCAACGTTGAACAGCAGGGAGTAAGCCAAGCCAGGGATAGCCAGGGTGAACAACAGTGTAGAAGCTCACCATGAGTCTGGAGTGATAAAACGGTAGCATCGTGACCTGTAAGGTAAAATAGCGCGCAGAACGAACGGCTCCACATAGTCACCCACACGTTGTCTCGTCCGTCACGGTTGCGTACGAACCAAGAGACACCCAGCGACATATAACAAGAGATATCAAGTCAACTATGCTACACCACGAAGCAAGCTAACGTACAACATAGGTAACGTACAACATAGGTAACGTACAACATAGGTAACGTACAACATAGGTAACGTACAACATAGGTAACGTACAACATAGGTAACGTACCAACAATAGTAACGTACAACATAGGAAACGTACAAACATAGGTAACGTAGCAACATAGGTAAGCGAGCAACATAGGTAACCGTACAACATAGGTAACGTACAACATATGTAACGTAGGCAAATAGGTAACGTACCCATAGGAAACGTACAACATAGGTAACGTACAACATAGGAAACGTACAACATAGGTAACGTACAACATAGGAAACGTACAACATAGGTAACGTACAACATAGGTAACGTACAACATAGGTAACGTAAAACGACGACAACGTTAATGCAGTAGTAACATCGTAGACAGACGACGACCGTCGACAACCAGCAGACGACCGCTAACGACCATAGCCAACATGCACGTCGCCGCCTCGTTCCTCCTCGTCGCCGTCGTCGTCGTCGCGCCGCTTGTCGGCGACGTCGGCAGCATCCCGGTGAACATGGCGTTAAACCGACCAATCACGGCTCAGGGTACGTGCGGCGCCGACGCGCCGGAAACGTTCTATCCTCACAGTGAGATCATCATCAGCTCGTCGTTACGCATGGAGGACGTCTGCGACGCTTCCGACTCGCAATCCTCACACCCGCCAGAACTCATGGTCGACGGCAGCGGCGACACCTGGTGGCAGAGCGCGTCGCGCGAGCGTCTGCGCGAGAGAGGGTTCCGACCACCGGAAGCCGACACTGTCATCATAATTGACCTTCACCAGGAGTTCCGGGTCGAGGAAATAATCCTGTTGATGGGCGACGCCCGACGACCCGGCCGCGTCGCCATCGACAAGTCGCTAGATGGCGCCACCTTCCAGCCGTGGGCGTACAAGGTGTCGGCGGAGGACGACTGTCGTAACGCGTTCGGCGTCGGCGCGCTGTCGCGACCACGTAACCCTACCAGCGTCATCTGTACGGAGTTTGCGCGAGTGACGCCCGCGAGTAAGAACGAGCAGGTACTGTTTGATTTCAAGACGGCAGCCGACGTCCCTGGCTGGTCGGCGACACGCTTCGTGCGCGCGCGCTTCTACGACATCGACGCGACGCTAGGGGGCGCCGGCGACGCGTTCCAGCACTACGCCGTGCGGGAGCTGCAGGTGTGGGCGGAGTGCGTGTGTAGCGGCGTGGCGCTGGGATGCGAGCGGGACGCGGGCACGGGCGTGTTCCGCTGTGTCTGCGGCGGCAACACTAGCGGGGAGCTGTGCGACGCGTGTCTGCCACTCTACAACCAGCAGCTGTTCCTCGAGGGTCGGCCCTGCGAGCGATGTCAGTGTCACGACCATGCCGACGCATGCGACTACGACGCCGCCGTCGCTGCACGCCGCGGCAGCATCAGCGTCGGCGGAGAGCGCGTTGGTGGCGGCCTCTGCCGGGACTGCGCCCACAACACGACGGGAGTGAACTGCGAGCGATGTGCGACGTTCTTCTACCGGCCCGTCGGTCGATCGGCGTTCGACGCTGACGCCTGCGTTCCGTGCGACTGCGATACTGCGGGGGCTGCGGCCGGCAACGCGGCGCTGGGCGTGGCGCACGGCGCATGCGTGGCCGACCAGGACGAGGCGGCACAGCGGAACATGCGGCCTGGCGACTGCTACTGTAAGACGAACGTCGGAGGAGTGAAGTGCGACGTGTGTCGGCCGGGATTCTACGAGCTTGACGCCGCTAACGCCGCCGGATGTTCGCCCTGCAGATGTGACGTAACCGGCACGCTGGACGCACGTGACGAATGCGACCCCGTCACCGGACAATGTCCGTGTCGACCGGCGGTCACCGGCCGACGATGCGACGTCTGCAGTGACGGATACTACGATCTCGTCGCGTCGCATGCCGACGGATGTCTGCAGTGCGCGTGCGACGTAGGGGGCGCCACCAGCAAGGGCTGCGACAAGCGGACGGGCGCGTGTGAGTGTCGGGCGAACGTCGACGGGGGGCGCTGCGATCGCCCCCGCCGCGGGTTCTTCGTGCCCGACCTTCACTTCATGCGCGCCGAGGCAGAAGACATCAACTCTCTGTCGTTCTCGCGCAACGTCGCCGAGCATGCGGGCTTCCGGGGGTTCGGCTACGCGACGCTGACGGGAAACGTCAGTCTGCGTACGTCGCTCTCCGTCGCCGACGGTTTCTCTGGCGACTTCTACGTCGTCCTGCGCTACATCATCGACACTAGCGCCATCGCCACCGTCGAGCTGTCGTCGCGAGAAGAAGAGCTCATTCAGGCCGACGTCGTACTTCCGGCCTGCGCGACAGCCTGGTGTTCCAAGGCTGTTGGTGACTTCGGTCGGCCGGCGATGTTTGTGCTGGCTGCGGGGCGACGTTACCGCGTGCGCATACAGACGCAGACGGACGGAGGTACGCTGCTGCTCGACCGCTTGTCGGCGCTGCCGGCAGAATTCTATTCGCCGACGGAGCTGCTGGGTCCGGCCGACGCCGAGCAGTTCACATTCCGCTGCGACGTTGTCGCCGACGATTTTGCCGACGACGTCGACGGGTACTGCCGCGCGAGGGCGTTCTCTCTCGTCGCGCACTACCTAGATGGCGCCACGCCGTGTGAGTGTCACGGCCTGGGCAGCAGTAACAGCACGTGTGAGCCGTACGGAGGTCAGTGCGCCTGTAAGCAGGGCGTCGCCGGCCGTAAGTGTGACCAGTGTGACGTCGATCATTACGGCTTGTCGGCACGCGGCTGCCGCGCCTGCGACTGCACGGGAGCAGGCATTGTGTGCGACCCGGTCAGCGGTCAGTGTAAGTGTCCGGCAAACACGCAAGGTCAACGCTGCGACGAGTGCGTTGCCGACCATTGGGGATTCGATCCCGGAAGCGGCTGCCGCGCATGCGCGTGTAACATCACGGGCGCCGTCGCCACACAGTGCGACCCGCTGACGGGAGAGTGTCGCTGTCGGCCGGGAGTGACGGCCGACGACTGCTCCCGCTGTAGCGACGGATTCAAACATTTCTCCGGCGGCGGGTGCGCCCCCTGTGGCTGCGACGTCGCTGGGAGCGCAACCCCGGCCTGCGACCCGCTCACGGGACAGTGCGAGTGCAAGCCGCTAACCAGTGGCGCCATCTGTGACGAGTGCGTCGAGCACACCTTCTCTAATGCGGAGTCGCACGTTAGCGGCTGTCTGGAGTGTGTTTGCATGGGCGTCACTAGCAGATGCGCAGCCGCATTCGGTCTCTACCTGCGCACCGACCATCTTCGCGACTACGACACGTGGTCCATCGTCGACGAGCAAGGATTCGAGTTCGGCATCGACTTCAACGCGACGACGGTGGGCGACGATGACGATGACAGCGTGGCGGTCGTCCTGCCGGGCGGTGACGGCATGTACTGGGATGTACCAGCGCTGCGGGGCAACCTGCTACTCTATGTCGGCGGGCGGCTGGAATTCACCATCAACTACACCGAGCTCGACTCTAACTTCCTCGGCATCCCGCTGCAGCAGCCGACGGTCGTCATCAGGGGCAACCTCGGCATCGACCTCGTCGGTGATCTGCCGGAAGTGTCGCCTGGCAACGCGACGCGTGTCGGTATCGTCATGGAGCACACGAGTTGGCGTGTTGCCAGCAGCGTGAACGCGTCGCGAGCGGAGTTCCTGCTGGCGCTGAGCGACGTCCGCAGCTTCCTCCTGCCCGCATCCTTCTTCCTGCAGCCGCACGCACTGCGCATGCGCGACTTCACGGTGGATCGGGCGACGTCTCTGCGGACGTCGCGGCGAGCGATCAGCGTGGAGCAGTGCGCATGCGGGTTTGCTTACGAGGGAACGTCGTGTGAGGCGTGCGCCGCCGGTAACCGTCGCGTCGATGCCGACGTCCATAAATTTCTCGGTGAGTGCGTGCCGTGCGACTGCCACGGACACGCCGCCGTCTGCGACGAGGCGACGGGCCGCTGCGTCGACTGCCGACACGACACGGACGGCGAGAACTGCGAGCGATGCGCCGACGGTTACTATGGCGACGCGACAAGAGGCACGCCCGGAGACTGTCGGCAGTGTCCTTGCTTCGAGCCACGCGTCAACAGCAGCGTGTGCGTTGCCATGGGCAACAGCGTGCGCTGCCTCGACTGTAACCCTGGTTACGTGACGGAGCTGTGTAACAGATGCGACGACTTCTATTACGGCAACCCAGCGACACCTGGCGGTACGTGTCGGCCATGCGACTGCAGCGGAAACAGCGACGTGTGCGACGGCGTGTCGGGACGATGCCGCGACTGCCGCTTCGAGACGATGGGAAACAACTGCGATCAGTGCTCGTTCGGTTTCTATGGCAACGCGACGCTGCAGGTGAGATGCTGATCACACGATGATGATGATGAGCGAGAGCGAGAGAAACGGTTGATGACATGTATGTCTGCGTGCGTTCGCATGACACATGAAATAAGGAAGCGTTACAGCTTACACACACTGCCGATATTCAGCGCATGCGACAAATCGCGTTAGAAACCGCCAATTAATGATGCGAAAATTCAATTACGAAAATGCGTTTTGCAAAGGTTCGCAAACTATAATCACCCAATTACCAATTCGCACTAATTGCAAATTAGTATAATTACACGTTACCACGATATATTATCATTTTTATATTAACAGAATTGTCAACTGTGTGACTGCGACAATCAAGGGTCAACGAGCCAGCTTTGTGACCAGGTGACAGGCCAGTGTGAGTGTCACCCAGGTGTTGGTACCAGAATCTGCTCACACTGCGAGGAGGGATACTGGGGATATTTTGACAGCCGATTTATTGGTATGCAGACGACACTAGACAGAATACAGATAAATATCTAACCAGACAGTGCAACCATTTTTAACTTTACCGTTTACCTTTAAGTTTACATTTCTGTGTGTGTATAATAATAATAATAATAATAATAATAGTAGTAATAATAACAATACTGTAGAGTATTCTATAATAATATTAGTTAGAAGAATCATTTAAATAATCACATTAGAACCAATACGGCACATGACGATAGCAATTCTAGTACCGAATAGCAACACAGTCCAAACACTAACAAAAAAGGTCTCTGGTTGGTGACAACGCAATATCACAAGATAAAACGATGTAGATTATAATCATCATATCATCATGGCGACGGTTGCAGGCTGCCGCGAATGTGAATGTAACGAGCATGGCAGTTTGGAGGGAATTCACTGTCTGGAGCAAGACGGATCGTGCAGATGTCGCCTGCACGTGCTGGATGAACTCTGTGACCAGTGTGAGATCAACTACTGGGGACTACCTACACAGCCGTGCCAGGTAAATAGACGACGAGTGAGGCTGCCATGAGCACCTCGAAATCAACTGCAGAAGTCCCCGCTTTATCGGGCCTCGGATAAACGGGTACATCGATTATAATTAAATGACATATGTCTTTGAAAAATAATTCTCGCGCACGTTGTTGTGTTCACCGGTTAATCGGGACCACCGCTTAATCGGTACATTTACCCGACCTGTCCAGATGAAGCTGAGATCACTGCAGAAGATACAGAAGAGTTGAATTCACGCATTCTATGTTTACTAAATGCTTGGATAATATTGAAAATACTGGAATGGCGGATATACTAAGAGGCGTCTGTGTGAAGTCAAGGTATCTACTGTATGACATATGCTCTCCCCTCCCGCTTCAGACGTGCAGCTGCGACCCGATAGGCACGGTTGACATCGCCGAGCCGTGTGACAGGACGGACGGACAGTGTCGCTGCAAGCCTGGCATAGGCGGCCGCCGCTGCGACCAGTGTCAGCCGCTCTACTTTGAGTTCGGAACGGAAGGCTGCAGGGTCTGTGGTGCGTGCAATTATTACACATACGTAGCGAGATTCCATACGCTGGGTTTATAGTAACACGTACAATGTTGCTCCTGATGACAACCGGCTCATCGATCGTTAGTGTACGGCCGTGAATACTGCGCTCTTTCCGCGCAGGCACATTAGTGCCGTAGCTACCATGAAGCAATAGGAGGCAAATGCCTCCTACAAAATTTCGTAGTCCCTCAGCTGAAATGGGAATTTAGATGTAATATATGCAGAGAATGCACCACAGACTGACAGAGCACCATATAACCGTTGGCTTCTGGGGCCCTTAAGCGGGCCCGATACCCCACGCCCTATTGGCTCGCTTCGCTCCTTGTTCTTTTTCCTTTAACTCACAACATTTGCCTCCTACAAAATTTACCTCTGGATACGGCCCTGAGGTACATATGCCATACGGCGTGGGCAGGTGTGCTGTAAAGGTAATTGCAACACCTGCAGGCCGTGAGTAATCGACGGTCTCTCTCTCTAGATATATACAGGTAGCACTGCTGTGATCGGAGAAGGGTAAAGGGGGTATCTTTGACCATCGTATATTGGTCGTTTTTAAAACACAACGTCGATTGATGTGATTTTGACGTCCGTGCGACATCAATCAATGCGACATTTGAGAGAAATGTCACCTCGACATCGACAAGAAATCAAATACATTGATCACTTTTTATTGTCAGTTAAAATTAACTTTAAATTAATTTGTTGACTTCTTACGGTAATCATGTTAATTATGTTCATTATTTATGTTATCTTCAATAAATACATAATAAATAGCAATGCGTAACGTCATGTGTTCATCGTGCAGCAAACGCGCAAAGCATTATAGGTAAAAGGTCTCGGCAGCAGAAATCAAAGAAAAAAGAAATTAGACAGGGAATTGTATCATTACAAATCCAGCTAATCCATCGAATATGCACAGTACCAGTGTTTAAAAACG
>NW_014577176.1:199001-228599 GCF_000485595.1 Priapulus caudatus | reverse complement strand
AGGAAGGGCAGGCGCGTAGCCAGGGGGGGGGGGCGGTGGGGCGGTCGCCCCCCAAAAACGGCTCAAATATTGGCACGCAAAATGGCTTAAATATTTCCAAATTTTCGGGGGGGCATGCCCCCAGACCCCCTATCAACTGGCATGGCTACGGCACGTGCAAACGTACGGTTGTCAAAATTTTGCCATGTGCGTGCAATGTTAGTATGCATGTATAAATGTATGTACGTGTGTGTGTGTGTTTGTGTGTTCGTGGTTGTGTGTGTGTGTGTGTGTGTGTGTGTGTGTGTGTGTGTGTGTGTGTGTGTGTGTGTGTGTGTAGTGCTGTTGTGGCGTGTGTGTGTGTGGTTGCATGTGTTCATCGTGCAGCAAACGCGCAAAGCATTATAGGTAAAAGGTCTCGGCAGCAGAAATCAAAGATAAAAGAAATTAGACAGGGAATTGTATCATTATAAATCCAGCTAATCCATCGAATATGCACAGTACCAGTGTTTAAAAAAGATACAAGAAGGTAAGTGAATATACGACGTGAATGTGATGTCAATACGACGTGAATGTGATGTCAAGAAAAACTTCCATTTTTGACCCTCTGTTGATGGTTAGTTGACGTCGACGGTTGACGTCCCACTGGTATTTTTTGCCCACCGCGCATGCATGCATGTATGAAGAGGAGCTATGTAGCCTAACCTTGCACGCTTGTGTCGTCGGCAGGTGAATGCCACACGTCCGTCGGCGAAGCCATCAGCAAGCTGACGTCACGCGCGCTCCGCTGCTGGAACGAGAGCCAGGAGTTGTCGCGTTACCTTGACAACGACTTCTACCTGCTGCTGATCGAGAGTCAGCTGGAGGAGCCGGTGGCCTTCCTCGGAACGACGACGGGTCAGCTGAACCGCATGCAGCGGGAGGTGCGCGCTCTCACCGCGCAGGCGCCACTCTCCCGTCGCCAGCTAGACCGCCTTGTCACCCGCATAGAACGCACGCGTGACGCCAGCGTCGCACAGTCGCTACAGACGACAGGTATAGTGGACAGGTGAGTGAACCATGAAGCGTCGCTACAGACGACAGGTATAGTGGACAGGTGAGTGAACCATGAAGCGTCGCTACAGACGACAGGTATAGTGGACAAGTGAGTGGAGCATGAAGCGTCGCTACAGACGACAGGTATAGTGGACAGGTGAGTGAACCATGAAGGCAGCGTCAGTTCGGCTTGTGCCAGGCACGCTACCGCGTCTGTAAATATTGCCTCCAGGGACAATAAAGTGCAAGTCTTTGCTTTACAAAAGATGATGAACTGTAATTTTTGGTTAAGCATTACATTCAATGAACCGATGAGATTGTTCGCGTTAGGAGCGAGTTGTTCTGGGAGCAAGCCGACAAGCTGCTAGTGATACAGCTGGAGGCGAACGCCAGCTATCATGATAAAGTTGCCGACGTACAGCGCTACGCCAATGCCTCAGACAGACAGCTGCAGCTGCTGCACATCTCCGACCATGAGATCACTCTGAACTTTACTCTAGAGCAGCAGGTAGAGAGAATGAATGAATTAATGAATAAATAAATGAATGAATGAACTAATTTAATAATGAATATAATAATGATAACTATTTCATTGACGAGTAAGTTTTACTAACCGAGGCTGACCTGACCTGATCACCTGATGGGCAATACTGTAATACTCATTCAACACAATGATTAATGATAATAATTATAATAATTATAATAATATAAACTAATTAAATACTTGATTTTCCGCAGCAAGTCTCGGCTGAGGTCGACAACGTTCGCGGGGTCCTCGAGGACATCAGTGCGTTGCGGAAACTCGCTACCGGCCTGGAGAGCAAGGTCAACGAAACCCGGACCCTAGGTGAAGCCCTGCGAACGCTGCTGGAGGAGATGGTTGCTAACGTGACGGAGCGTCATCGCGGCGTGCTGCAGACACAGCTGGAGACGGTGCAGATAGAGCAGCTACTCGCTGTCATACACGCGAAGGTTTGTCATGATTCCTATACTCACGATAAAACATAGTAGCCGAGGAAGTACGGAGAGACAGAGACACTAGGCTATTGTGCTTGACTTGACATTCGATTTTTGTGCTAGACTTGACACTAGCATTTTTTGCTTGACTTGACACTAGCTTTTGTGCTTGACTTGACACTAGAATTTGTGCTCAACTTGACACTGGAATTTGTGCTCGACTTGACACTCGACCTTTATGCTTGACTTGATACTAGAGCTTTGTGCTTGACTTAACACTAGACTTCTGCACTAGATTCACACTTTATGTAAAAGACGACGTTTGAATGTATGAATAAGTGAATGATTCCCTGAACCCTTGTGCGAGTAGTCACGGGGCAGTATTCATCGTGAAACATCTCATTCAGATGGAGCAGGTGGATGGGATCCTTGCTGAAGCTCTCGACCTTCTCAATGTCACCTCCATGATCAGCAGCACGTCGCAGACGATCTACCGCAACGCCACCTATATGCTCATTGACGCAGACGACATCCTGGAGGAGTGGAAGCGAACAACGGGTCGGCTGAAGGCAAGAACCGAGAGCCTGGGGAAGATGATCGGCGAGGTGAACGACCAGGTACGTGCAGCACACAGGTAGACAGGTAGACTCTAATTTACATACACACGGACACTGTCTCTCATTCTCACACACGTATACTACACAGCTTCTAATAGTTCTATGCTCCCATGCACAGACTCTCCTCTCTCTCACATCTGTAGGTGAGTGCTGCAGGTAACTCCTCTCTCTCACACATCTGTAGGTGAGTGCTGCAGGTAACTTCTCTCCTCTCTCTCTCACATCTGTAGGTGAGTGCCGCAGGTAACTTCATCGCCGAGCTGGAGGCAGATTCCAGAGACATCGCAGGAGAGTTTGATTCGGTCGCCCACATCGGCAGTGAGGCGGTCGACGCTATGACGTCATACACGGCGGCGCTCGTGTCCGTGCAGACGACGGAGACTCTCGCTGAGCAGGCGGACGCCGCCATCACCGCCGCGCTGTCCGACGCTGCCGACGTGCCGGCGCTGACGGCGGACGCTGCAGACGCGCTGGCGCGGGCGCGCACGATCGCAGACAACAGCACGGCGACGCCCATCAACGTACCGCGGCTGCGAGACGACATCGCCGCCGCTAACGCATCCGCGCACGCGCAGCTGGCGACGTGGCGACGTGACGTCGTCGCAGGCGTGTCGGCGCTACGGCAGCGTGCCGGCGGCGTGGAGCACGAGGCGACGGGGCGGGCGACGCTCACCAGGGCTCACGTCACGGCGAGGATCGTCGACGCCGCCCAGGCCACCGCCGTCAGGATCGCGCGCGAGCAGGACGACGGTGGCGCCCTCACGCGCATGGAGCGCATCGTCGACGCAGCGGGGGAGGCGAGCGCGGACGTCGTGCAGCGCATCATGTCGCTGGATGAGGCGGCGACGTCGCTAGGAGCGCGCGCGACCCGCGTCGTCGCCACCGTCGCCCGCGCGTCCGAGACGCTGCAGCACGACGACGACGCGGCGACGACCATCATAGAGAAGATGCGGTCGATCGAGCGGAAGCTGTCTCGCGTCGTCAGCACCGCCGCGGCGCTCAAGCGGCCGACGCTGCTAGACAGTGGCGCCACCGCCCTGCAGTTCAACATTGTCCACCGCTCGCCCGTCCACAACCAGGTGGCGCTCGAGTTCCGCGCGGAGAACATCAGCTTTGACGCGCTGCTCTACTTTGCCGAGGAGCGGCAGGGAGGTGGCGCCATCTACCTGCAGCTGATCAGCGGCCGGCTGCATTTGGGCTTCCACGCGAGAGAGGGCGCTACGGTCAACGTGACGAGCGAGGCGCAGCTATGCAGTCACTGCTGGCTTCACGTGCACGCGACACGCTTTGCCGACAAGGCATTCCTGACCGTCGTGGATCTACAGACGGGCCGACAGACGACCGGATACGCACAGACGGACGACGCGTCGGTGCGTAACGTCACCATCACGTCGCCGGCTTACGTCGGCGGTCTGCCCGCCAACTACGTCACCAACAAGCCGGTCACGGCCGAGCGTTTCGTCGGCTGTCTGTTTCAGCTGGAGGTGGACGACCAGCCGGTGAGTCTTCACAGGTCAGTGACGCCACCGCCGACCGACCCGACACGCTGCTGCGTGGCGCCCCCTATGAGGCAGCGCGACGACGCGTGGAACGTGCGGTGCGATGATCAGGACTGCTCTCAGGCTGTCCGCTTCACAGGCATTCACTCCTACCTACAGATGGAGCCACAGGACATCGAGGTCGGAAACCGGTCCGAGTTCCTGTTCGACTTCACGACGCATTCGTCGAACGCGCCGCTCGTCATCGTGAGAAGCGACAACGGCGCGGAATACTTACTGTCGCTCACTGCCGGTCGCGTGTCGCTCTCCATCAGCAAGCCGAACGCCACCACGCTGCGCATGCGCACGCGTGGCGCCAGCTACGGCGACGGATCGTTCTACCAGCTTCACGCGCGACACAACTCGAGCGTCGCGTCGCTGCGGCTGTCCTACCTCAACGCGACGTCGTCGGCGGTGGTCGAGGATCTTCATGCTGCCGTCCGCGGTCGGCTCGCTCGCTTCCCCGCCCTCCCGCGGTTCTTCCTCGGCGGCGATGGCAGCAGCGGTGGCGCTAGCTTCGCCGGCTGCATGCGTCACTTCTACCACGGCACGGCGTTCCGCGGCGTGACCCCACGCGACCTCGACGCCCTTGTCGTCGCGTCCGCCGGCGTCTCACGTCACTGCGCACACCCGACCGTTGTCGGCGTCAGTTTCCGTGGCGACGGATCGTATGCGCAGATGAACGTCAGTTCCGGGGTCACGCTTGCTGACCTCTACTCGTCAAGGGTCACCTTCAAGACGCGCGCGCCGAGCGGCGTTGCCCTGTTTGCTACCGACGCCGACGGCAACGCCCTCTATGTGGCGCTCTACAATGGCGACGTCTTTATTCAGATCGTCGTCGCGTGGACGCAGCTGCTGCAGCCGATCCGCACGGCCGGACTCGGACTCGACGACGGTCGCTGGCACACGGTCCAGTTTGACGCTGGAGACGCCATCCCTGCACTGATGGTTGACGGCGTGCGATACATACACACGCGGCCCGTGCAGCTGCCACGCGGGCCGGCTGTCGAGGTTTACCTGGGGGGCACGCCCGTGAGGGTCATCAAGCAGAGGGAGCTACCTGTCACCAGGTCGTACCGCGGCGACGTCACCTCGATGTCCGTCAACGGAAACCGGATCGACCTTGCCGATCCGGAGACGGTTCTGGAATCCGAGGGAGTGGCGATCGACGCCGTGTTGCCGGCGGCGGACAGTGCGCCACCTGCCGACAAATTCGTAGCGATCGTATCGTCCGAGTGCGAGCCGGTGGAGCTCAGCAACATCACCGTACCCGGACTACGATTCGGACGCGAGCGCGGCAGTCACGCGGTGTTCAGCGTGAGAGGATTCGGCAGCGACCCGCTGCGCTCCATGCTAGTGCTGACGATGCGGTTCCGCTCGCTCGCACCGAGCGGCGTGTTGATGTACGCGGCTAGCAGCCTGCGCATCCCGCGCGACTACATGTGTCTCTACCTGCAGGAGGGTCGTCTCGTGTTCAGCATGCAGACGTCGCCGAGGGACCGACGCACCGAGCGACTCGCCAGCAACAAGAAATACGCCGACGGCAACCAATGGGAAGTCAACGTTGTCCGCATGAACAACTTCGTTGCCATGGTGGTCACGGAGGCGCGTGATTACGTGAACAACGGACTCGATTCCGAGCGCGATGCGTCGTCGCTCGTGCAGCCCGACCTCTACATAGGTGGCGTGCCGACGTCGGCGCGCACCCCGTCGCTGCTAGCCGACGTTCCGGCGCTGCAGGGCTGCGTCATGCAGGTAACGGTCGGTACTACGGAGCGGACGCGCGCGCTGCAGCTGCAGGACCCGGTGACGTCATCCGGCACGGCAGCGTGCGCTGCGAGCGAGCGAGCCGGTCTGAGCTTCGGTGGTGCGGGCTACGCCGTCGTGTCGTCGCGCTTCACGCTGGGCGCATCGCTCTCCTTCACGCTCGTCCTACACGCGCACAACGCCTCCGCCCTCCTGCTCTACGCCGCCACCTCGCCGACCGACTTCCTTGTCGTCGACATCAATGCGACAACGGCGCGTCTGTTGCTAAGCAACGGCGCGCGCGACGCGTACGAGACGACGGTGGGTCTGCGGGGCGGCCCGCTGTGCGACGCGCGTGAACACACCGTCACGGCCGACATGAACACTCGCTCGGTGACGCTGTCTGTAGACGGACTCGCCGAGGAAACGACCTTCAATAATGGCTTCTCTCTCGTCACCCTCGCCAGCCGGCTGTACCTGGGAGGAGCGCCTCCTGGTGGCGGCGGCGTCACGGGAGACCGGCTACCTAACGCTGAGGCTCCGGATTTCTCCGGCTGCGTGAAGAGAATGGTGCTGAACGGCAACGACGTAGCGCTGCACGAGCTGCGGAGAGAGAACGTCGACTATGGATGCGTCGACCCGGCCGCCGACACTCGCTAACGCTCCCACGCGGAGACAGCAAGACAGCAAGACAGCTGGTGTGCTGAGTTAATACACAAGCGTTTCACCACAAAGACACTCACAACCAGAATGGTTATGAGCCGCGGAATGTCACCATACAACATGCGTGATGAACTGTGTGTGTGAAGCCGCAGCAGCATCCATCCAACACCAACTATGTACTCGGTCGCCCAAAACATCGAACTACATATTATCTACACCAGATAGAGCGCTGGAATTCCATACAGACAGCCTATGCTACCTGAAGGTGGACGAGAGTAATTAAAGCAGGCTCGTGGGTTAGCAGAAGCAGTAACCTCTGACATAAAGAAGCTGTCGACAGAAACTTGAGTGCTGCAGCAACCAGCTTCCCTCCAACCGCCTCTGTTCGCGATATTTTATGAGAATGGAACTCAATATTCTATATATATATATAGGAACCATACGTAGTTAGAAGAGAGCTTATTATATAGTGTTGTATTGATTAATTTGTTATGTGAGCTGCACATATATGTATAGGGTACAGAGGATTTTGCTAGTTGGTAAAGAGTAAGGTCCTTAGGGACACAAACTTCTATTATGTACTAACCTCGAAAAGTATCTGGAATGTAATATGGAAAGTAGTGGTAATACCAGGATAATGGTCTCTCTCAATAAAAAATCCGTTTCTTGCTGTTGCGTGTTAGATATGTGAGATATTTCATAGCTGTAAAAAAAAAGCACATATATGACAAGACTCGTTTCTTATTGAAATCGTACTTTACTATCAAATTCTCATGGTAATACAGCAAGGTTGAATAAGCAACATGAACAAATAATATCTTACAAATGCTGCATGACTTAACGCATCATTCATATTTACTTCAATATTCAATTTAAACCATCTCGAATCCTTACCAGCCAATGCTGTGAAAACATATCAGGAGTGTATAATATAAAGATGTGCATCATCTCTATATTATACCAGGGTTTCTTCTTCGGGAGAATTGGACAAAGGAGGTTTGGGAAAAAAAGGCGCATGATGGATTCCAATACAGGATGTTTTGATATACTTATAGGTATATAGATACAGGATATACTTATCAGTAAATACAGGATGTATTGATATACTTATAGGTATATAGATACAGGATATACTTATAGGTATATAGATACAGGATATACTTATCAGTAAATACAGGAACATCAGTCACAACTGCGATGTTAAATTTGACAAAGGCGGTGCGCCACTGTGCCTCTTGTGTATAAGAAACCCTGTATACTCTTCTGATATTATTAACGTAAATTATTTGGCACACGCAATGTGTGTAATAGAACTGAAATGCAATAACATGCAACATTTATTATTTGTATTCATTTATCGACCCAAAATTGGATAACATTTCAACGTTACGTAATTAGAAATAATACATTACGTAAATTGGAAACAACAATACACAATTAGAAATAATGCATTGACCCCCCTTTCAAGATCACATTTCACGATGGGGGGCACTCGTATGGGAATGTACAGTCTAACAATATACAGTCTAACCTCTCTCCATATCTTACATGCTCGCCCTCCTGCACCTCTCTCTATGTTCTGTATGCGTGAGCACGCATATAAAACAGTGAACACCTTCATCAGTTCAGTGCGTCTCCTGCTAGTGAGGGAGTCGGCTCATCTTCGCGATGGTACTTATTAATGTGGTAGTTCATCGAGTTACGCTGCCGGCAGACAAACTCGCAGCGATCACATTGCAGCGGTTTCTCGCCCGTGTGCCGCAGCATGTGAACCTTGAGGTGCTTCGTATCGTAGAAGGCGCGCTGACAGCCGGCGTACGTGCACGGATAGTCGCGCGGACGCACCGCCAGGTGCACGTTGGAGTGCCGCGTCAGATGATGGAGGTTGTCGAACGCGCGGCCACAAGTCGTGCAGGAGTGAATCCGCATGCCGTCGCCATGCCTGCGGCGGCGATGGCTAAGCATACCCTGATAGCACGACAGCACCATGCCACAGTCGTCGCACTTGACCGACTCTCCGACGTGAATCCTCCTGATGTGCTTCCCCAGAGCCACTGGCGTCGGGAACATTTTCGCGCAGTACTCGCACATGAGTTCCTTGTTGATGCTGCTGCTGTTGTTGCTGCTGCCACAGTCCTGCTCGTGTTTCGCCACGTCCGCCCGCAGCAGGAGGGAGTGGCAGCGCTGACAGGAGTCGACGAGCGCGGGAGCGGCCGCATCCTTGCGCAGCTTCTTGGGATCGTATGAGCGGGCGCGCACGACCAGAGGGTTAAACCGTCTGCGGGCGGCGTTCTCTGGCGAGACAACCGTGTCATCGTCATCGTCATCACTATGGTCGTCGTCGTCGTCGTTGCTGTCGTCATAATCGCCGTCACTGTCGTCACAATCATCGTCATCACATTTCTTTGCTTTGTCCTGCGGCTTCCACTCATCCTCCTCAGGCTCCGCATCGCACGATTCTGTGTCTATTATGCTGCTGCGTATGAATTTCTGAACCTTGCTGGAAGCCTGTCTTGGACGTCTATGTATCCATTTCGTCGTCGGTTCCTCTTGCTCATCGCGAAGCATCAGCTCGAGTAGCGACGTGTCAGAGTCACTTTCGTTTTCATCGCCTATGTCTTCGTAGATCTGTATGGCTTCATTATCTGGATCTACCACGTTGCCTTTGCCACCTGGTACATTCTCATCTGCTGCTGGATAGTTGCATGGTGTCGACTTCATCACCTTCTTAAACTCCGCATCTGGCGCCTTTGCGTATCTATGATCAGCAATAGATGATACTGTCTTGCAAGAGTATGTGGGGTTACTAATCGCATTATTGCTCTCAATTTCAACGAGTGTGGACTCGTCAGCATGAATATTAGACATACGGGCTTCTTGACAGAAAGGCTTGAACGTTTTACTTTCATTTTCTTTGCCTAGAAAAACAACCAAAATGGTGTTTCACTGTATTGTTTAAGAGGGTAATTGCATCACTTCTTACATACTACATACTTCACATAACAAATGGTTAATTTACCTTCTAAACCTCTGTACTGTGTGATAATCTCCATGCTCCCTCTAACGTTGCTGCTAGCTAGATTGATTATGCTATCACCCTGCAGTTCTTCTGACTCATCCGCTGACTGCAACCCTTCTCCCGCATCACAGATGCTTTCATGGTCTGATGGATATATGCTGAAATTGGATAAAAAATGGTATTGATTGTTTTTGTAGAGAGATTGATTTAGGTGTAAAACAATTCTATATATTTTCACGAGCAGTAGCAGTGGCATATTAGATTGTCTGAGAAAAATAGATATGTTGTCTAGTAACTAGTACTAGACAGTTAGTAAACATACAATGATATCTCCAGATGTTTGTCTGAGCTGGCTCGCCACGTAAGTTCCCTGGGAATGATGTCAGTCTGGGGGTGAACTTCAGACACTCTACAGTAAAAGCAAAATTGACATTTATACAGTTCACAATTGCATCAACATTCACTATAACTGTAAATTGTTAATTCTGTAAACCGATCACGTGTAAAGAAGTAGGCTGTATACGCCATGTTTTTCACGTATAGATATTTTCGCGAATTCAGACTTGACGGACAATTTCGCGGTCGGTGAATTCCTGAATCAGTGAAAAACAGCACTGTGTTATTTTCTTGTGTTGTTATTTTCGCGGTCGGAGACTCGTTCGCGAAATTCGCGAAAATTAAACCACGGCCAAATATACAGCGTATACAATGCAGTACATGTACGTGAAAAACATTACATGAAAATGTCCCATTGGCGTGCACGTAACATATAAGTTTAAATACCATAAAGCATTGCTGTGTCATATTTTTCGTAATGACCAATTGGATATCTAGCCACCACTTCAAATTTTTAAGCTCAAAATCAGTGTCAGTACTCACTTTGGCGACACAGAAGATATTTTTGTGTAGTCCACATCTGGAAGGGATACATGTGGCCCCGAAGGTGTAGAAGTTAGTCCACAGGTAGGTATAGGCGTAGACAGTAGTGCAGTTCTAGCCGGCGAAATAGCTGCCAATGGCACAAACGGGCCTGCTTGAAGTTGAAATCTGTCATACCTGCCAAATGTAGGCATAACAATAACAAACAATAGCATAACAATAGTCCAATGTCCAAATAACAACGTCCAAAGGTTTGTCGCGCCCGGCACCGCAGGGTTCGAATTTCGGCTGAAAATCTAGTGGACAGCAGGACCACCAACTTCAGAAAGTTGGTGGACCTGCACAAAAATTTAAACCACCATTGGCATTAAAACAGCATACACGTAACTTAAAATTAGAGTTGGTCAAATAATGTTTCAATCTCTAGGAATGTCGGGGGAGCTTTTGGATACCCCGTCTACGTTGAGGAACGGGTCGTATTATGCGCTCCCATTTACAAGTCTGTCTAAACTGCCGTTGCGATAACCGTAGTATTTCAGCGTAATGAGGAGAAAAAGTGCCGGTCAGGAGGACCGGCAGTTTCGTAGAGATGGTGGCCCGAGCAAAAACTTAGAGGGCTAGGGCCTCCAGGTCGGAACTAATTTCGAACGCTGCTGACGGCACGGGAGCGATTTTTTCTCGTATCTTCCAAAATTTTCGCTCTCGTAATTGTTGTTACCAGTGCACTTTGAAAACTGATGGGAGCGAAATCGCTCGCCGCTCCCGTGTATTTTTTCGCTGCACTACAGATTTAGTAGATACAGAAAGTAGTAGATATACTTAGTCTAGTGTAGTGTGAATACACTTAGACGCTTACCTACGCATATTACGCATACATTCACAACAATGTCCGTACATACCCATCCATAAGAACTTTTGCAAAGTCCTCATCACTTCTGTCTTGCCTTAGCTTGTGCCATCGGTTATACTGACTTCCCAATATTCCCTTCAAAGCATGCCTATGTCTGCGCTCCCCCTGCTTTCTTTTCTTAGTGGTAGGAGAGAGAGACGGAGGACCTCTTTTCCCCATCTTTTGCTGTAACCCTAAACCGAAAGACTTATAAAACAATTTGACCAATCAGAGCGAGTCTTACACGTGAATAAAATATTTCCTCTAGCCCTACGCCAGCGCCACAGATACAAGCAGACAACCACGGTCTGTTTGTACAAGGAACTCGCCTCGTATGGTATCGAATTGGTACAATGGCAAATCTGGAATTAGTCAAGTGAAAGGAAGCGGGTGACTGAAAAATCATCTTTCAAGAACGTGAAGCTATACACATATCAGTAGCAAAGGTAACGCTCAGTAGAAAGGAACGGTACTTTTTGCGCAATACGCAGGTGTACGGGCCGCATTAGAGCGCATGCATTTTGCAGCTGATCTAATGAAATTTCAATGGCACCGTTTTGTCCAGATTAACGCATTCCAAAATATAACAGGCTGTTGGCTACGCGAACCTGCGTTCGGACGAGGAGCTGCCCTAGGGCTACTGCGTCCGGACATCCATCTCACATATGAGCTTGCGAGAGCACGTACACGGCAGTGAGGTGTGTGCTACAATGGGACGCTCTGCTGATTGGCCTGCTGAGGGGGGATGATGTCTCTGACGTGTGTTGGAGAGAGAGAAGAGAAGACGAGAGAGATGGGCAATAGCGGAATTTGTTACTGTGTGTGTGTGTGTGTGCCGTGAGAAGGGGGGAGTGAGAGAGAGCAGAGAGAGAGAGATGGAGGGCGACGCTCAGAGAGGTTTGTGTGTGTGTGTACGGAGACGAGAGATAGAGCCTCAGAGAGGGTGTGGCTGTGGACAAAGGGGTGTGTGTGAGAGAGCAGAGAGAGAGAGAGCAGAAAGCGAGAGGGGAAAGGCCTCGGGTGCGCTGTTTAAGATAGCAATAAGGTAAACCCAAACCAGAGAGGAAATGGAGGACGTTTAACAAGCCTCACCTAATCCTTTTTGTGGGAGGAGATGCCCGAGGTGGATGACGATCTCGGAGAGAACGGTTGTTGCTAGGCCGCTTGCGGTGTTTCAGAAAACTAGGAACTTCCAAACTGGGTTTATTCTCAACAGCGAACCTTTCTCCGCTATCTGGGAACTACTATGTATCGGGCATACTCTGGTATTGAAACTAATAGTAACCTGTTACAAGAAATTCGAGTTTAGTGTGGGGACGAGGCGGCTAATATACGTGAAAGCGCGCATTTACATTGGTTGACGCTGGCTGGCGACGTACGGGCAGTTTCCCAGATGGGCGGGGCAGTAGCGAGGGCAAGAACGCCAAGGCGCCCTCCGATTGAGGTCGGTGAATCGCTCTTCAAACCGAAGGTGACGTCCGACAGGTCTCAACAGGGGTTATGAGAACTAAGTCGCTCGCGAACCGCTCGGCGCCGGGAGGCTTAGTAGAAATCGTGAGAGGAAGGGTATAAGATAGAATGATACTGGTTCTGACAGCCCTGTTGGGCGAGTGAATATTTATAATATTCATAAGCGCGGGCTGTTCATGTTTACATACGGCCAGGGCTTGCACAATACGCTGAAACGTACATGTCTAGACGCATTGTCTGGGCTTTCCTTTGCATACAAAGTATAGACATCAGGTGTTTAACAACACAACTGTTTCGTATATTTACACATGTTTTAACACAAAGTTGATTGTAACACAAGGTGGTTGTCGATTTTTTCAATTTTCAAAATTGTTTACTCATGCTGTGAGACTTGAACAGCAGTGATAGTAATGTGAGTGAATGTTGAGTAGTATCTAGTTAGTACTCATTACGCTACAGCATTAGGTTGAGGAGCTATAATGTAAAGTGTTTATGCAAATAAGATTTCACTGGGCAACTTTTAATTACGTATTATAGTAACTAGGGTCATTGATGCAGCATCATTTCCACATTAGCCAATATTTTAGATCTTAGTATGAATGACCGAATGAAACAATGCGAAAAATGGCCATGTAACTGCTGTCACTGCAATACTACAAAAGGCTACATGATTACGCTTTTTGCTTCATACAGCATCTGTAGCATGCACGATGCAGCCAGAGCGCAATGCCGGAGGCTAACATGCTTTAAAAATAATACTTTCCTGGGACAGACCAAACTGCTTGAGGCGACAAACCACATATGCTAGCTCGTCTTGCGCGTGTCCTCGGGGTACAACCCGCGAACAGAAAACACTTAAGATTGGGAGCACTAAGGTATAATAAAATGATCAAGAGGCAAATAGTACACCTGTAGGACGGAAGTTGGTACAGATGGAGAAAAACTGGAGAGAATGAGGTGCTATTTCACGCAATATGATTCTACTGAGGGCCTGTGGGAGCATGATTAACGAGAAGACGAACGGGCTCCGATAGGTGATCATCGGACCTAGGAGTTATCGCGAAGAAACAGGGGCGGGTGGTCCTGCGTACTTATTTTTAGAGAGCGATAAGGATGTCTCGCTTAACGCCTAATCACATTGAACTTAGGTCTTTAGCAATCCGCATACAAGAGTAGAATAATAATTGCGCGAAATCGGCACTATTTTCCCGTGACAACTCTAGGTATTATATTAGCATCTGCATATTATATATTATATATTACTTGTGATAGGGATATAGGTATGTATGATTATGATATATTATAATACTGGAATAATGATGGAGCTGAGACATCCTAGGGAATTGTTACGAGTCAGAGAATTTTGGGCAGAAATTGCATCTCGGGGAGCGTGCTTAAAATGCGCAGAAGACCCAGGATGCCAGCCGCACGACCTCGAGCCCCCCGCTCCCACGCTCCCCGCAGAAGGGCAGAGAATGTTTACTCACTGCCGTAGCCTCAGCGCAGCGGGGGGTGGGTGGGGGCCGGGGCACTTTTAAGCAAATAAGGGCTCGCGAGATATTTTTAAGGCGGGCTAATAATTTTTACAGGTTCACTAGCCCTGGGGTGCTACGTGAAGCATTGAGGTTAGTTTCATAAGCGCCTGGTGTCATAGCAAGATGGGCGTGCTCAGTATATTCGCGTCGACTTCGATTTTGAAAGTAAGCAGTGTTATCACTTAGTTTTAAAGTAAGGAGTAAGTGTGCGGGGATACATGAGTAAGGTTCGCCATGAGTTATAGTGCGGAGAAAGGGTCGTGTTGAGAATAAACCCAGTTTTGGAAGTTTCTAGTCCCTCTGAATAACGCACCAGGCAAACACCGGAGCGCGAGTGATATCACTCCTGCGGCATTCCTTCCGCCACAAAATGAGGTTAGAGGAGAGCGTGCTAACCTTATCCTTCTTGGTTTGGTTGGCTACAGTGATTGAGTAGTGGCATTTAGGCGTGGAAGTGGTTGCTGAGAGAGAGAGAGAAGAGGAGAGAGCGGGAGGAGGAGGGAGATGAAATGATAGGACGGCGAGCAAGCGTCCGCAGCGGTGGCGCAATCATGTGTGTTACGGCGAGTGTGCGAAGCAATGGGGGGGAAGCGATCACTGGTTGTGAAGTGGATGTTCTCGGAACGCGTTACCGGGGAGCGTCTAGGCGACGGTTCGGGAGGCCCCTACGCGTAGCCACTGTCGAATATTAAACGTTATCGTGGGACCAGAAAAGTCAGACCGTAGTCGGCCTGAGCTACAAAAACGGATAATTTGCGCGTGGGGTTGAGGAATACGCGTATTAGACGAATCCGTCTCAACGAGCGACTGGTCGGGGGTGGGCTGAGACCGTATCGCGCAGCGGGGAAGGCGTGAGTTGAGTACTTGTGCTGGAGGCTCGTCATCCCCTAGCAGAGGCCGCCGAGGACGAACTGTTGACGTGAGTCGTGTGTATGAATTGTTTGGAGTTTTAAACAGGTTCAACTAAGACAATATCGATACTAGTACTAATCTACTTACTACCCGTAGAGTCAACTGATAAACCTAAATGCCGACCAGGCGCTCTCGACTGTTACAACGACGGGAGAAAAGGAGGACCCTCTACGCCACGATAGTGTTAAGCGAGATGAGAACTTTGTGAGCGTGACTATAAACCGGTAAACGATGATCAAAACTGAGTGCTGGTTACAAAACAAAACCTTTGTAGTTGCTAGCAAAGAGTCCATTATACAAGTAAATGATGACAAGCCGCTTATGGCTTGCCATACATTTCGATGTCCACGCGCGACTACCAGCGGCCGACCAACGGCGAGTTAGGTCGCAGTTACCCTGCTGTTAGCTGCTAACAACAGTTATAGAATATAGTGCAAGACCGACACTCCGAAAGCGCATGCTTCGTGGAGCTAAAAAAACAAACATGATTTATTTATAGAGATCGTGATATCAATAACATTTTTATACTCATAAGAGGCGGTGGCATTGCTATAGTTAGCGTATGCACGAAATCTGACAGTACGCAAGTGTTAACATATAGTAACCATACTAGAACGAATGGGAATAAATACACTTTAAGCAAGAGGGCAAGTAACATTAGCTGTGCGCATGGAGCAGAGGGCGCTAGCGGCACCAGTATAACCGTTCATATAGAAATATAATTAGCCACCTCATAACCCCGTGTTAGAATTTCGTGCATGTAGAAAGTATAGTCAATATTTGTGCCCAAACCTGACTATAATGCAAGTTACTATTGCCGCAAAGTACGTGTAATGAAGCAATGATAAACAAATTGTCATATAGATCAGCATTACAATTCGATCTATAATTAAAATGGTTGCAATTTATATAGAGAGGCAGAATAAGTGTTTCGTTGTGGGTGATACGAAACAAGGAAAAAAACATTACTGCAGCGAATGGTCTTCATCGTAAGTATTATTCACGATAATTAAGTACTTATATTATATGGCTACTATTTTATTCATTATGTTAACTATAGCAATTAACCAGTATCTTCGTAACACACGCTAAGAAATGAAACAGCGAATCCTTGCATCCCCCATCACGCGGAACTGGCGTGTAAGCGATTCAGACAATCAACAACAATTATTGTGTTGGGGCCATTACACGGAGGGAAGCCAATTTGCGAAGGTTCTTTCTCTTACTAACTGGTTTAAAACATACAATTGTTTTCAACGGAAGAATAGCGTGATTTGGAGCGGGATATTTACAAAACAAGCTTGTTTATTAATCCTTGGGCATTTGGCGATACTTTATTTGATCACGCTGAAATAGAGTGTAATGGTCGGTGTAATAAGGGGCTGGAGTGAGGATGAGAAGGCTGCCGCACCTTACTCATGTGCATAGGCCTAAACCTTGGGAATTACGTGCTATAAATTCTAATTCCGTAAAGTGCAAGCATGAAATCAGCGTTCCTGCGCGTAGGGGAACAGGGGAGAAAAGTCCTCTACCTGCTGCGGGGGTGTCACCCTAGTTCTTTCTGAAACCATTAAAAAGTATGGCATGGGTGTGCATGCAGACGTTTTTGATGTTTCCGCCGCGAAAAATGATTGCGCAATATGTGCTACTTTCTCATGCCAATTTCGTCGTGGACCCTGAACTCACCGGTTGAGTCGGCAGGGGCGTAGTGGTATACAGCGGCGTGACGCAACATATAGGTCAAGGGGTAGTCCCATCTTATTGTATAATGATCTTTGGATTGTAAAGCGTATTTATTGCTATTCTTGGTGTACCTTGGATGAAACCGCTTTGGGTTGAAAAAAGGGGTCGTACTATCACGTGCCATAGCGTTTTTTTGGTTAGACTGGTACCCGTCCCTTCTCATAAGCTCAATATAAGCTATATCGAGCTTGTTTTGCTTTTTTTTGAAAAAAAAAAAGAGATGATTTACCTATAGTCTATTTCTTTCAGTGCTTTTTCGTAGGTGATGGATTGGTTAATACATGACTCTTTGGCGCCATCTAGGTAGTAAAAAAACAATATTTTAGAATTTCATGAAATTTCCCAGTGCTATTGGGACGGAGGATGGCGCCGGGACAGCAAAAAAGAAAGGCGGCGGTGCAATTTTTGGAATGAGTTTGTGGAGCAAGTGGGGGGGCGAAGTGTGCAAAAAATGCCATGTAGGCAAGAGAGCCTGTAGAATGATAGCAAACATTAAGAAATATAATATATATATATTGTATTTGTATTAGATATATAATATATATATATATATATATATATATATCAAGATATTTTTATTGTATCTTGTAAACCTTGATGAAACGAAGAGTAGAAAATTCCAGCGGATTCGTCCGAGGTTTACCGAAGTTGTGAAACCTTACGTACAGTTACAAGATTGTCATAAGTTCATAACAGTGCACAGGAATTCTTCGTGGAGTTTTTTGTTGTTATTTATAAATCAGTGTTATGATAGTAACTGTATTAGTATTATTTTGTACTTTTCAATTCGTAAAATGAATGCAAGTCCAAGTTTTCTGGTTGGCATTAGGAAATGTTCACAATGTATTCGTGTGGCGCTGCTTAAAGTATCGCGTTCGATTACACTTCGCGAATGCAATGTTGCCAATGGCAATGGCAATGGCAATGGCAATGGCAATGGCAATGGCAATGGTTTGTTGTCGTCGTCTCGCCCTACTACAGTCTTGGCTCGCAATTACTCAAATCTACATCATTATGAAGAACGTAAGTCATCCCCAAAGAAACCAATTTTGGACATGGATCCTAATGCGTTCGGTGGATGGATGAGGAAAAATAAAATTCGACGATGCTTCGCCGTTTATGATAGACATGCTGGTCATGTAAAGGTCTCTCATCCAGAACTCGAGGAACTAAAGCGAATGTTAGAGGAGTCAAAACACTATCATAATCATGAAGCTATCTTCATGAGCCTGGGGATTCGCACTGATGCACTGATGTGTGCTTTTATATGGAACACTTCTCGTGGCATTGCTGTACGTATATCTTTCAATTAAAACCAATTTATATGGCATAAGTCTGGTATTTTATCATGTGTACCATGGACCCCCACATTTGCGAAAATGAATTCTGGGTCACCAAACGATCCTTGATCCCACATATGACCACAGTGACATGTCTCTAGTGTAATATAAGGAGAAGGAATGAAATGCTTGCAACAGTTCAATGTCGAGACATCATGAAAAGCGAGGAAATTAATTTCAATTGCAGGGTGATGAGTAGATACAATAATGTAACCCAAACACTGGATAGGGTACACACATACCACATAGGGTACACACATACCTATCCTGTGTTTGGGTTACATTATTGTATCTAGGTGATGAGATATACCCCCTTTCATAAGATAACATGGCAGTTTGCTAGTTCTAAACAATCTAGTTAACATTTAATCCGTGTATAAAACACTCATATCTTCATCATGTCATCATATCGTTCATGTCCTTGTATTTTAGCAAGGAGGTGTAAGCATTCTACCTCATACAAGTATGAAGAATGTTCTTGAAAATGGACTGCATTCATCCATGATGACAGGCATTACAGCAGCCCTAGCAGGCTTGTGGTATGATAACTCTTTGGTGACATTGGGAGTAAATAATCGCAGAGAGGTTATTTATGACCTGATGTCATTATATCATGTGTCCATGATGTTGTGATAAGAATGTCATGATGTCATGATATCTTTATTAACATGTGTCCTAGTGACATATATCCTGTTATTTTCAGATGAGGAATTGTGGAAAATCCATATAGGTAGTGGCAGTTTAATTTTAATATGAATTGCAGATCTTTTCATGGTTTTATTTTTCTACTTGTATTTTTTTATTATTCACTGATACTAATAGGGGATCACGAGGGCAAGTGGGGGATATGTACAATTGCACAATGTACAAGGTGCAATTGTACATGTATAAACATGGTAACATATTGGCAACTTGGCAGATCAGAAATTGTTTTGGTGAAAGTTTGTATCTGTTCAATAAACAAGTACAGGAATAACCCTCGTAAAGGGAGCTTGCCCATACCGAATGTGAAAGTTATGGCCAGTAAACTCGGGAGGGATGCAAAATGTAATCATGTTTGCTCTTAGAATTTTTTTTTTGAAAAGAGTGGGCAGATTTTTAGGAGACTGGGCAGACTTAGGCATGCTCAGTTTCTAAGGAAAAATTCCATTGAGTAGGCTAGGCTTGACACTTTCACTAGTCACTGGTTGACACTAGTCACACCAAAGATCATAAAATGATAGTATCCTGAATGTTATAACTAGACAGAATTGTGTTTGAAATCAGAAAAATGTGCAATGCAATTTTTTTAAAGTATAATTTTGTAGGGTTGGAGGAGGCAGTTCAATCATAATTGAACCAAAGGTAGCAAGGCGACACCAACTAAGCTATAGGGAGAAGATGTTCTTTGATTTTGGAGATTTTTTAACCTCACTCAATGGATGTTACAGTAAGATAAACAACAGTCTCATCAACACTGTTCTGTCATGTGCTCCATCACAAACATAACGTAGGAGAATTCCTGTTCAATATGTTCGATCACGAATTGATACGATTTGGCTTTTTTTCGCAATATTGTTAGTTTTCAATAAATCAAGATAATTTGATACCACACGATACCTTTTTGTTGCATTGTCCAGTATAATGCGTTAATTAGAAGTGAAGCCGTGGAAATAGTAGCAGATCAACAGCAGGCCATGACTAGCCCGAGATAGTACTTATCACGTAATTTTTTTACTTTGCATTTTTCAGTTGCATCTGAGGATATAGGAACAACGACGATGGACATCACACATGCCCGAACCCGCAGTCGATACGTCACTGGTCTGTCTGAAGATCAAGGCGGGTGTGGAAATCCGTCTCATGCTACTACAAAAGGTCTGGCTCTACTAATGAATAGAAACCTCATTTTAGAGACTGATTAATAAGCTCTCATTTTTGAAATGGGGAGCTAGCACTAATGATACTGATCATAGAGTTAAAGAATCAACAGATTGAGCATTGCATATTCAAGCATAGGGTGTTGCATAAGCCTCTTCAAGTACACTTAACACATTTTGTGATTACGCTTATTTGAAAAAGATTTGAAAAGATTATTCCATGATTCGTCATCGGCTTGCACAATGAATTGTGTGTTTACATGTTTAGGGAATTGTCGACCTATACTAGTTATGCTGTATACATAGATTCTTGAGTTGGTAAAGCCTAGTAGCTTGAAGTATATATTTAGTGTCATAGTCATCTATATTGTCATTATGAATTTGAACTAAGGAAATCTTAGCAAAACTTCTTATCTAGTTATACCAAATTGTAGTTACACTTAATTGACATTCAGTCTGCGACGCATTCTTCGATATTGTCGTCTAGGTGTGATTTGTGCAATGGAGGCTACACTTGACTTTCTGAAGATGGGGACTCTTGAGAATAAGACTGTTGCTATTCAAGGGGCTGGGAATGTTGGTATGTCAATAATGTCATCGTCAGCGGCGTTTTTATATAATATACTTGTTACTTATCATACTAGGTTGTTTGCACGTTCCTCCTTCCAAAATAATACTTGTAGGATAAAGTATTTATTTTCCAGGTTTGACAGCTGCTAAAGTTTTGCATTACATATAACTTGAGATATGAGTTTTAATGTTTGCCTTATCTAGCCTTGTTAAGGAGGTTTAGCCTCAAGTATGCATTGTTTCAGCTAGTTGTGCCTCTATTTTCATGCTGTCTGGCCACAAATATGGAAAAATATGGAGCCACATTAAGTAATGATTGGTGTCAGTTAAGAGCTTTGGAATGGTGCAACTGTTCAGCTATGGATTGCGTTGCACTAGTCAAATGGTGTGTAAATTTGCGAATGTAAATATTGAATTTCGTTTAATATTATTGAGTGTATATAACCTGATTCTCATCATATAATTCTTCACCTGATGTGCTGACTTTTGATGTATTTACTATGTACATAACAAATACGTTTGTACATTAGGTCAACAATTGGTTTGTCAGTTGGTCGAGAAAGGCGTGTCTTCAATCCATGTGACAGATGTCCATGAGAACCAACTTGACAGTATTCGAAATCTACACGTCAGAGAGGTTTGTACAATTTTCAATGTTAATATTTTTTATAGTAATGTCTATCATTAACAGGTTAATGAATAGAAAATGTTATTGCATATATAAAGGTGAGAATGAGGGAGAGAGCGATAGAAAGAGGTGGTAGAGGGAGGGAGGGAGGGAGGGAGAAAGATGGTGGAAGGAGGGAGAGAGAGGGAGAGAGAGAGAGAGAGAGAGATAGAGAAAGAGAGAGTGAGAGAGAGAGCAAGAGAGGGAGACAGACAGACAGAGAAAGAAAGAGAGAGTGAGAGAGAAGGTGGGTGGATCAAGGGTGAAGGTGATATACATGGTTGGTGGAGTGAGGGAGGGAGAGAGAGTAAATATGCATGCATGTTAATTAAGTTTCACTTGTTCTTTTATCATTTAAATTGTCTTCTATCTTAGAGTCATGGAAGCATTGTATTGGAGAAAGTGCAAGAGTACGATACAGGGATATTTGCCCAGCCCTGCGATGTATTTGCGCCATGTGCAAGCACTGGTCTGACTCGCGTGAGTGACCTTCAACAGATATACACAAAACTTTCTGTATTATATCTTGGCATGTTTTATGATATTATATTTAATTATAGCAAATTTATCTTATTTTATAAAAGATAACCAAGTAAAATGCAGTTTTAAGTGTCTAGCATGTAAACAGAATGACATCTGATTGAATTATCAGAGAAAGCCCCAAAAATACCCAGATAGTGTCAGTAATTTGACGTAAATTTAATATTGGTTTGCATTATCGCTGGCAGGTGCTGACACACCGCACCATACCGCTACTGCGGGCGAGAATCGTGTGTGGTTCAGCCGTAAATCAACTCATGGATCTCAGTGATAGCAGGCTGCTTGCTGACATGGACATCACCCACATTTCTGATGTCATCACAAACCGCATGGTATGTACGTCTGGTGTCGGTAGCTGAAGCCTCGGAATTAATGCAATAACAGTGTAATATTTCAACATGAGAATGAATAAAATACTTATGCGCTATCACTTATAAGAAGATATTCTCTAAAGGGCGCTATTGTGAACTACTATTTCACCACCCTTATTCGATTAGCCTGTGAGGTAATGAGTTACAAATGTCAACTCCTCTAGCTGCTGTGGTTTCTATTGCATTGTCATGTTGTAGGCATTCAGTGATGCTATAGCAGAGATTTTCCTTTATTATAACAAGTGAGAGCGCACCGTGACCCTAACTATTACATGATGTACACACAATTTTATACTGGTGACTTGGTTTAACAAATGAGTTGTGTATAGTTTCATGCTTTGTCATTGTAGTAATGCTTGCAGTTCTGATTACCTGTAGGCATTGGTACACTACGCCAGCGAGCCATTTGGGAGACAACCAAACGATCCATTCATGGAGCGACATTTCGATCCAACGTGGGAGTACTCGGTGAGTCCAGTTTCTAGCCTTCTCCTAACAGATTTTAAGTGTAGAGAAATCATAGCTTAAAAGCTGATGACCAAGAGTTGTAATTATAGTATGTGACACACTGGCGCTCCGTGCAATTTTACGCATGCATTCGTTGGGCTAGTCGGGGAAACTGGTCTGTTATGCTTATTCGTAATGACTTACGTCGATTTTCAGATATACAACATGACACAGCAGATTCTCCAGAAATCGCAGGATGATGAGATATGTCCGTCTGAAGCGGCCACTGCTATTGGTGAGCAACTCTGCAAACAAGTGGATCCCGCATGGCCTAACAGAGGGTCCCAAATAATCTATGCATTGTTACGGTCAGGCTGGCACCAGCAGCAAGATTACTGGCGGAGGCGTAGCAACATGTATTGGAGTCATAGTATGGGGGTGTAGTTATGATTGTGTAATGAGCTGTGACCCATAGTCAGTTTAGAATAATGACAGCGATTTGATTGTTATGATAATTAGTTGCAGTAGTTACTGTGAATATCTTTTTAATGTGAGTTGCATGCTATATATTTATAACTCGGTTTAGCATTATAATAACTATGAATTGTGCTTTTATGACATGGATTTTACAATGGCTACACATTATTGAAACACAGATAATTATATAAACTGGTGTGTTCAAGTGTCAAACTATATATTTTTACTTCCAAACGGTTTTAAATCAAATACACATTTTTAATAAATCAAGAATCTCAGGGTTGTAGCAGGTATAATACTGGCAGGGAGGCTTTGGCTTATGTGCGCGCACACACACATGCATGTACATATCACGAGCATAAAATATACAAGCAGTATAATGCCCGTTTATCTGCATTTTAAATTATTTTTACTGTTCACATTTTGTATTCAATGAATACAGAAATGCATACTATGCCAATTCTATTTGATTTTATGCATTTCTCATTCACTTTGATTGTAGTGAAATTTGATGGCATCTCCTTTGTGTCACTGGTGAACATCAATGTGTCCCATGATTGCAATTACGACTGTGGTTGCTACGCAGACAAGGTTCAGCAGAGATATATTGTGTTTCATAATTAGATAATGACTTCAGTAATAATTATCATAATTATATAGTCATCATCATTGATCACTTATCCATACCAAATTTGGAAGAAATTGTTTATGTGCAGCAAACAGGTTTTAGAGTACTTATACATTTTATTTTCTTGAGGTGTGTTGTATGCAAATCACACACACACACATATATATATATATATATATATATATATATATATATATATAATACCAAGAGTTAATAATACATGATAATACATCAATGTATTATTAGTTCTTGATACTTTTACTACGATCTCAGGTTGATATTTATTACTGGTATTACTGCGATTTTTTACATAAGCTAATTACCTAATTCAAATATACTTAGATACATAGATATTTTTATGTTTTTATGTTACAGCTAGATGTGCAAAAACAGAGATGTATATTACATGAGAAGCTTGTGATGTATTTACTACATGGTATATCTTGTGCATTTGTTAATTGTATGATGGGCTGCAGTGAAGAGTCACGTCAGTTACATTCAATGGAAATAACTACTCAAATGACAGTGAAGTTGCATAAATCCAGACCTTTGCACAACTTTTCAAAAATGGTGTTTTATCCACTCCAAAAAAATTCTTAAATTCCTGTGCGTTTATTTGTGCTTTCATGTGGATAAAGTCGCACATTTATCCTCGATCACTTCATTAGTGCATCACTGATGTTCAATATATAATTCACAAAACCCAACGACATATATAAACCAGCGGATGAAATTTATTACAATTTTTGATTGTTGGAACAGGTAACAGGAACCAGTTTCCATACTAAAGACCTCACATGATTAAGGCACAAATTACGACCTGTATTATTGGGAAAATGAATACGACAAATGAGTAAATAACATGTACTACGACAGTGGACATTCAAGTTTTTTAACATCCGTGGTTAAAATTTCAATTCATGAAATACGACCTGCTTTATATTGCGAATTGGTATTTGCCTAGATTCCTTGTGCGACAGTTCGTCAATTTGTTTACATGATGTGATAACCTACATGAGGTTTAAAAATAATAATATTTGGCATAGTAAGAGATCGAGGTCTTTCATCGGGTGTATACTTACACTACAACTTGGTGGTAATGAAAACTCATCAGATATAAGATACACATGACATAAACACTGCACACAAGCATCATAACTATTGTGAAATTTGTCTAGTTTCACTGCGTTTTGTAAATGAAGACTAATAATCAATTCTATGTGAGATTCTATGCTTATCTAATGACAACCGTGTAATAATTGCTCAATGAATATACAAATACAGTCATAGCAGCCATAAGGATCCCCTCCCCCAATAAACAATAGTCAAACCTCTGTTATCCGAACATCAATTATCCGAATTTCGGATTATCCAGCAAGATCTAAAGGTCCCGTGAATATTTAATAAACCACTAAACCACCCGATATCCGAACAATCGGTTATCCGAACAAAATACTCCCTGCCCATCTCGTTCGGATAATCGAGGTCTAACTGTATATGTCAATTGTATCTAGTCAGACTCGTTGTACAAAGATATAGTGTAGTATATTGACCTGATGCTGTATATAAAGCACAGTTATGTTTTCCAGACTGTAATAATGCTAATTAACTTAGAGTGTGAGGAAGACACATCCATGACATATAAATAGGGTAGCTATACACAGACCTTGTAATGTGTAAAGGGCATATATATAATATATATGTTGTGAAAACCACGTACACAAATCACGTTATAAATAATCTTCTGTGGCTTAAATCAAACATACATCTAGTTACAATGATGTGCTATTTAGCCTAAACATGCAATATTGGATACACCCCGAGCAATAACATAATAAAATAGTACTGATAAAAAAGTAGCTTGCTTAGTGGTAAAAAATAAGTACATATGCTGTTACTAAACATATATCACCAATAGTATAATATGTAGTAGTGATATATTTTGGTATAAGCAACTAAAATGTACACACTATTATGACATTTACATAAAAATAAATCGTAAAAACCAAACGTGGCTTTAGAAAAATAAAAAAATAAAAAGCTTACGAAAGGCAAATAATATTTTGGCAGAATGGTATAAATACCTGACTGGTAATTAAATTTGAAAGGCTCCCACTAATATATTTTTTATTTTTACTGCTGTGAATTCATAAGAGTGGCTGACATTAGCATTTAAATGCTTACTGACTACACAACAATAGCATCACTACAGTGACAACTCTGCAACCATACCATTGCAACACCCAAGACTAAAAGTTGTTATCCCCCACCAGGCGCGGATTTAGGCCGGTTTGCACAGGTTTCCAGAAACCGGTCACAGGCCTCAAAATTCACCAGAATGCACCAAATATAGCCTAATTTTTTTTTTAATTACCGGGGGGGCATGCCCCCGGACCCCCCTAGCTGCAGAAGAACATATGGAAACTGGTCACCCAAACCCTCTGGATCCGCCCCTGCCCACCCCCCAGATACACCCAATATATTTCACCTAAGCATAAATATACTGACAGCTGGGAGCCACAAATAATTGATTTAAAAAAATTGCTAATAACTTGACCTAACAGATGCCTAACACATTTCTCGTAGTTGGGCGGCTGTGTGTTACAGTAGAGAGTCTGAGTCATGTGATTAGTGACATATGGCAAGTGCTGCTCTATAGATACAGCAGTAAGATAACACCGTGGAACTGTATCTAGGTTACACACACTATACAAACACTGGGATTTTTAATGGCATGATTTGAGCTATTTCTCACTGAAACTGTGTCATAATAATACGTATGCAGCGAGATCAAACCATGTGGAGAATAATCCCGAAAAATGGAGCAACGTTATTCTTTGACTGAAACATCATAGTGTAACATTCTAAAGATAGATGTGTACCACCTACAGGTGTACCGTACTGAATGGAGTCTGGATCTTACAGAAACACAGCCAGAAATCCCACAATGCCAACTAGCATGGGAATGATGTATGGTGTATGAACGGCGTGCCCACTTCTCCTCCTGCAAAATTTCATTCACAGTCCCTGTTAGAACAGGAAGTACCAGATCTTTTTAGATCTATAGCCTAGGCTATACAGTGATTTTTATATATGAATGGATCAGCAGGGCAGATTTACATGTCATTTTACCCGAATTCAATGGATAGCGGCCAAGACACAAGTACAGCTGTAGTTCACCGGAGAAACAGACTGTAATAGAAATGTGCATATTGCATTCTACCAGGAGCTAATAATGACAAATTTGTCATTATTAGCTCCTGATTCTACCCAATTTTCTCACCTAAATCATTTGAGAGACAAATTAGAAGCAGCTGGTAATATCTGCTCTGGCTGCCAATATGTTCCCAAAAACAATGGCTAACTATGATCACATTATGATAATTTTTGTGCCATTCAGTGGTTGTTTAAAATAGATATTGAAGCATGAAAGGCTAATACGATGTTATAATGTCATAAACCTTGCCTGGCCAAATAATAATATACCTGAATCTGCGAGGTGAAAGGGGTGTTGGTGGCATCTCTCCAGGAATAGTGGCATCAAAGAACTCAATCAGAAAACTCAGTGCTGCTCCACCAATGCTCATGGCCACAGCATATTTAAGTTTCTCCATATCTGTAAAAGTAACTTGCTGCTGATTGATGGGACCAGAAACATAGGGCCACTTGGTTATGGGGGGGGGATTGGAAGCTACTAAGGGAATATCAAAGGAATCCAAACAACCTAATGCACAAGTGCAACATATTCATTTTACTGCCTTTGTAGATACATATTCAAAGGATCAGCTAGATGAATACCATACTTAGGTATACTCTATCATGTTCGGCAGCTGAGAAAGCGATGTCCCAGCTGCGAAAGGCTATAATAAATAAATTATAATAACGGTACCACTAATACAGTAATAGCTAGACCTAAATCAATTTTAATTTTAAAATACACTATTCGTTTACTCACTCTGCGCGTGTACGTGAGTGTTGATTACGCGTCCCAGTGTAGTTATCATCTCATCGACAAGACGTTTGACCGTAACGTTGGCCGTGCTGATCGCAGTACTAAGGTAAGCCGCTGAGCCGCCCATTGTCTTCCAAACCTCCTCAGATACTGAGCTACCGGACACGAACGCAAAGCAGCCCAACATGCTTGATAATAACAATAATATGAATGTCGGTTTTAGGTATGGAAAACGCGTTTGAGTAGGACCAGTGCCAGCAGTGTCATTACCGGGCACCGCCTCCTTTCCTTTTGTTGACATTGTCGTTCTCATGATACTGCGCACACACAATATCGTTGATATACACTGTTTTCACTTATTTGCACATTTCATTTACATTCACAATCCATCTAACCACAAACAGTTACCCAGAAATAAACGAAAGGTATCAGGAATAAACGTTAGGTAGGTACGCAAGCTAAAGTAAACGCACTACACCAAAACAAACTCGGCATTTTTTCAACAAAAGTTTACGTTTACACAGCGCCATCTCTCGGCTACGCTCACGGAAAGGCCAACCCCATGGGGAGGGGGGTGTCACTGTTTGGACGACTTGTCACTTGCGTGTAAACTAATAGAAAATTTGTCTGAACAATAATTTTTAGTTTGTATACTATTTTTGATGACTGTTAACGACTTAGTAAGAAATAGTCGTTTATATTTCACACATGAGCATTGTTATTGAATGTCCATCGCTAGGGAACCCCCATGTCCATAATAGTTTCGTCCAAGTTAACGGAGAGGCGGAGCTTGCTCCATTTCCGCCTGATGAAAGAGGACGCGATTGAGCGGCCGGAAGTCGAGGTGGGCATTTTGGATTTCATCTATTCTTTCATTGCATGGTATTATACTCGGAAACTAGTGTTCGTTGTTAATTTGTGCGTGATTGCACCATGGGAGATCGCTACAATATTCACAGTCAATTAGAGCATCTGCAGTCAAAATATATTGGTACAGGCCACGCCGACACTACAAAGTGGGACTGGTTGGTCAATCAACACAGGTATCGCCATCGGTGCACTACCAGTGCCACTAACAATAGAATAGGCCACGTGCATAAACGTTCCGTTATAACTTATAAATCTATTAATACAAAAATATCATGTCTGAAATTTAAGTTTTTGTGTGCACTTTTAGGTTAGGATTTACACGTGCAGCAAGTAAACGTTAATTCCAGCATATAATTGATGGCTCTTGACACTTGTGTGCTATCTTTGACTTTGTTGGATACCACGCAGTGTGGTTATTAATATTATACACAATTTAGCATTTTGGTCGTGAACACACGAATTATTATCCTTAGGGGTTTGTCGTATCTTTTTACGGTTTTAGTGTTTATATTTATGCATTGCATTGTTTTATTTCAGAGACAGTTATGCTAGTTACATGGGCCATTATGATCTACTAAACTGCTTCGCAATCGCAGAGAATGAGTCCAAGGCGAGAGTGAGGTTCAATCTGATGGAGAAAATGCTACAACCCTGCGGCCCCCCTCCAGAGAAGCCTGAAGATTAACGAAAATGTAAAGATATACGCGAGTGTGCAGTGTTTGAGCTGGGCTGTGCTGTATATAAATGTGTTATTATGTAGTATTGTCACATGCAGTGTCTACAATAACACAAGTAATATACAATATATGCATTTATAATTTCAGAGCAGCGAATAATATAGGAGTATTCCAAAGATAGGCATTTCATTGCCATATAAAAGAATTCCATCTGATTT
>NW_014577176.1:156712-198991 GCF_000485595.1 Priapulus caudatus | reverse complement strand
CGGGCGGGTGACCCGAACCAAAGGTAATTTTTAGGTCGGCCTTATGTAGTATTGTCACATGCAGTGTCTACAATAACACAAGTACTATACAATATATGCATTTATAATTTCAGATCAGCGAATAATATAGGAGTATTCCAAAGATAGGCATTTCATTGCCATACAAAAGAATTCCATCTGATTTTTTTTCCATTGAAGTGCAACTATATCGTATACAAAACATTGAAAGAACATGCCGCTGGTGATTTTCTGCGGCTTCCCTAGCAGTGGAAAGAGCTCTCGGGCAGCAGAGCTGCAGCAGTATCTGTTTAGAGAGCATCCTGAGAATTGCGTGCATCTCATCAGCGATCACACGCTCGGTGTCGATCGGAACTTGGTGTTTGCCGATGCGAGGCAGGAGAAGGAGCACCGGGCGGCACTGAAGGCCGCAGTGCAGCGCACGATCGACAGACATGCTGTCGTGATCCTCGACTCACTAAACTACATCAAGGGCTTTCGTTACGAACTGTTCTGCGTTGCCAAGGCCGCACAGACGCCGAGTTGCGTGGTGCACTGCGACGCAGCGGAGACCGTTGCTGCCGCGTGGAATGGAGCGCGGGCGGAGGCTGAGAGGTATGATGACGACATCCTACACAACATCGTCGCAAGGTTCGAGACGCCGGACGGACGCCATCGCTGGGACTCGCCGCTGTTCTCCGTTCATCCGGGGGACGCAATGCAGTGTCATCTCATATGTGATGCTCTTCTCCAGCGAAAAGCACCACCTCCGAACATGGCAACGCAGTCCCAGCCACTGTCGTCTACGAACTTTGTGTACGAGCTCGATAGAGTGACGCAAGGCATTGTCGCTTGCGTGTTGGATTCGCAGAAAACCAGTGTCGTCGGCGACAGCGTTCACGTACCAAGTTCTGAGGAGAAAGTTGAGTTAGTTAAGACGATGAGCATGGCGGAGCTGCGTGGGCATCGAAGACGGTTTATATCATACACCAAGACTCATCCGATGGATATCAACAAAATCGGTCCTGCTTTCGTGCAGTTTTTAAACAATAGCATTAGGTAGAGGAACAGTGGCATCCAATCCTTTCTTTAGACATCTGGCAAAAATTTCTACTGTAATGTTTGCTTTGCTATCGTTAGTGTTAACTTTACTAAATAATGTTTTAAAAGTTTCCCTTTATTAGTAACTGTTGTAGTACATTGGTTAATCTATGTTCATATTATGATGTTTAACAAATTACAATTTTAGATGAATGTAGAAATGTCAGTTGACATTGTAGTAAATAAAGCAATCAATAAATACATGATTAGATGTATGTTCCATCTTTGTCACCTGTGTTTTTAATTATGCGCATTAAAATTAATTCACATAGACTGGAATTTCTATTTCTTATTATATTAATATTTCTGTAACTCTCAAGCTCTATTTTGATGCAGAAAATTTGCTTATTGCTAAATGACAAAAGAATTCGATTACTGGCGCAGTTGGGCTAATGCTCCATTAGGAGTTCCCAACTTTGATATCATTAATGATTAATGATTGATAACCCTAACCCTAACCTAAATGACATTAAACCACAAACTAATATATGACCATGACCATGTATATATATATATATGTTATTATGACCATTAATGACATTAAAGTTGGGAACACTAACACTCCTAATGCGTAATGGAGTATCACACCACAGTTGGAGCAAAAGCATAGTTAGTGACAGTTGCTATAATATTAATTTGATGCAGGACAACTTATGTTGCTAAAGCTAAATTGGGTGGTAATACTATTTATTTTAATTTAAATGTATTTCCATGTACTTATTAGTACTTTTTTACTTTTATTTATTGATCTGACAAACTTGTTAGATGATTAGATCAGTGCACACACCGCGCCGCACGATGGCGCTGGTATCGACAGCACCATCTAGTGGCGAGCGAAGTCTAGAGAAAATAAAAACAATGTGAACCGATGTTAGTTTGTATCGCTGATCGCAAAACGTTGTGAAAAGCTCAAGCTGAGGCTAACCATACGTAAGTTTTACCACGATGTTTGTGATATGTCTGATATGTAAAGAGGTCTTAAACCGATTCACTACTCACTAGTCTAGCGCTCAGTGTTGGGAAAATGAAAATGGAAACTTTTTATACTGTACCGTACACACTACACAGTACAGTGGGTACTAGTACTACTAGTAGTAGTAGTAGTAGTACTAGTAGTAGTAGTCCTACTAGTACTATCGTACTACTAGTACTACTACCTTAGTTACCTACACGGCCGGTGTAACCGGTGGCACTTTGTCGAGCTGAGCAATGTTGGACTCTCTCCTGCTGGATTGCAGGCTCCTGGACTGTGAAGAATTCGTTATAGTCGTATTGTATCACGTGTAATCAATGTACTGACAGTTAGCTTTGTTGATAGTTTTATACATTTATTTTTAACCGTAGTGTTAATAATAATAATAATAATTATTATTTCGAGTTTCCTCGGGAAGTTGTTATTATTTCTTTCTGTAGGGGTCGCCACTCCTTTCTGTCCGCCAACAGCGCGGCTCAAGGAGAGAGAGCATGTCCAGTAATAAACATCATCCTATCCTATCACCGTCCTGGACATCATCTCTATCTTTGAATCAACAGCGCTATATAGCTACAGCGAATGGCACTGAGGGTGGTCACAGCCAGAGTTTGTTTTTGCGCCCTCAGTGGTTCTTTTACGTCCTCATTTGCCTTTCGTATTACTGGAGACGGGACCGCCATTTTACGTGGTCATCCGAGCCACGTGAGATTCACAGTCTCCAATGTTGAGGGACAGGTTTTTACACCTTGATAAAATTTACTGCCCCGGCCGGGGATTGAACTCACAGCCTTCAGTGGACAGTATACGTGGCCTAACCACTAGGCTACGACGGCATCTTTAAACCGTAGTGTTACTGTTTATTGTTGCAGTACAGGATGGCTGACGAGGACTTGGCTCGGGAAAGTGATGTTGGGAATGAGCATACCAATGAGAGGCCAATTGTTACAAGTAGAAGTAATGATACTACCGATGAAAATGGAGGTAGAACAATTAACTCAACTATAATGTAACAAATGTGCCTCACGTACTCCTCATTATGTAACGACAGTAACGTTATACATATATAATATCATTTTAAGGATATAGAGTTAAGTGTTGTCACACAGGATTTCAAATCAAGCTAGCAGTGAAATAATATATCATTGATATAATTATTGAAAAGAAATATTTGTGAATTGGAGTCGTTTGTTATAGGAACACCAGAATCAACAAAGAATCAAGGTTCATCAGAGGTTAAAGAGATATGGCCACTATATCTCGCACACACAATGTCCTCATGGGTACATATATACATTTAAGCATACAACTTTTAATTGCATTGCATAAAATGCATAAATATTTACTTGTAGCTATAAATACTGATAGTAATTTCTCATGTATTTCAACGTTTCAATCAATAGTAATGTACTTAGCCTAGCATGAACATATCTATAGAGGGAACATGTAAACACAGTATAGTATAGTATAATACTATAATATAGCACATTCTATAGACACATAAATTGTGCTATTATCACTTACCTTTCTTCTTACGATGCCTGTTGCTAAATTCACAAACGTCATTCAGAATATCGTTTCCTGGAATGCCTATTTCATCATACTAGTTTTCACTTGTTTCAGGGAGACAGAATGTGGAAATTTTCCGTTGGACTATTCCTGGTGATATTGTCTCAGGAATCTTTGCGTTTAGTAGCAACGTATGGTTTTGCAAATGGCCTCTGCATCCTCATTCTCGCAGCTGTTGTTGGTGACTGGGTTGATCGGACACCGAGACTGAAAGGTAGACGAAATAACAAGACTTCAATAACTTTTCCTGTGTTGCTGTCATTCAGATATCTTGTGCTTTACTTAAGGTAATTGATAAAACATAATTTTCCTTATATTAATTTTAACAGAGAGACAAAATATCTGTTGTTTGTTTTCTTTCCAGTCATACGCTACTCTCTATTCATCAATAACTTCACCATCTGCATCAATGCGCTCAGCATCCTTATACTGATGCGGTACACGGAGATTCTCCGGGAACCGGGAAACGCATGGGCAATGTATCTGTTTGAGGCTGTGATCATAGCTCTAGCGATCGTCAGTCAACTGTCGTCCATGGCAATGCAGATCAGTATGCAACGTGATTGGGTGGTTGTCATAGTCGCCGGTAACAAGTCCAAGCTTGCAAGTTAGTAATCTCTTTCTTATTATCTGTTTTCCAATATCGCTGTAGATGGTGTTACTTGGTTTTTAAAGCGATGTCATGTGTATGTCAAAAACCCTGTATATTTCATAAGTGTCATTCATTTGAGGCTCATGTTCTTTTTAGAATCAACTGTACCATTTTAAGTTAATAGTGAAAAATATTCGTTACACGTTTTTCTGAATGCGTATTTCGTGCAGTAGCCTGATTCAGGTTTCAGTAGCCATCAAGAATGTACCAGTTCATACAAGGAAAGATGGGATTGATATGTAATGTGTGATATTATAGGTTATCGTTATTTACTCTGTAGACATCAATGCGTGGATGCGTAGGATTGATCTGACAACCAACATCCTCGCTCCCATTGTCGTGGGACAGCTGATGACGTATGCATCAATAAAGATCAGCTGCATCGCCATCGCTGGCTGGAACGTTGTTTCCATGGCTGCAGAGTACTGGTTAATATGGATGCTGTACAAGAGTTTCCCACAGCTGGCAGTGAAGAACCTGAGATTGACAAAAACCAAAGGTATAATAATGCGGTCACGATTTTTTACTTCTACGGATGCAGCAAATACTTAGCAGTTATGGAAAACTACATTATATTATTACGTCGTGGTAATGCATGGTCTCACAACATTTCATCTTGTCATTTTATTGGACTATAGTTTTTACTGGTCACTGAAAATGCATACCCCCGCGTTTCTAGTTTTTGGTTTAAAACTGCATGTCAAACTGTCTTACAGTAGGCACTGATAATGCTGGAGCAATTGACCCCCAGAGCGAGCCACTTCCTACACCTGAACACAAGGCTCTAATGTCCGCTGAAGGCAGGGACAATAATGGCTGCTCTACTGACACGGGGGAGGCAAAGCCATGCACTTTACAGGCAGAAGGACAGCGAGTATCCTACATTAATAGCGGAGAATCATCGTCAGTGAAGATTCCGTTAGATAGACACAAAGACCAAGAGGACAGAGGTAAAATTATCAGCGTGCACATAATAGGGCTTCCGGTGACCTTTGTGCTATAGAGGTGACTCTGATTCTAACTTAAATTCCTGACTGTAAAATGCATGAAGTAAAAGTTTATTTTGTGGGACTCGTTTAATGCTACGGAATTGCTCACTAAGCACATACTATCTGTTCTTGAAGGCGATTTTTCCCCAGTCGATGACGTTCCAGCGTATAGTGGAGGAATCCTGGCTCTGACAACAGATCAAGATGATCTACCATACAAAGAAACTGTAGTGAAGCTGCAGAGTCGCAAAGACAAAGGTATGAATAGTGTTAACGATAAGTCATAGCAGTCTTTAAAAAATTCTGATTAGTAATAATGTTAAAATAAAATGTATTGAGTTAAGTGACAAAAGCTTTATTGAGAGCATGACATATTTTTTCATTTACCATTGTAGGCTTGATAGTATTTGCTAGATTTTGAGGTTGCTATTCTGGTTTTATACGTGCGATCTGCATTGATTCCTCGACAGTTTGCTGGGGTGGAAAGTGCTCGGTGTTCGTTGCGTGGTATAATGCCTGGTACACGTACTTGCACCACTGTGTGGCACCAGCTGGCATCGGGCTTGCTTTGCTCTACATGACAGTGATTGGCTTTGATAGTGTAACAATAGGTAATTGACCAACCTGTATCCCATCAGAAAATTATTTTAGTACCTAAACTTAATTTGCCCTTGCCCTTCAGGTGACATATACTATTAGCTGTCACGTGTTAGATAATCTTGATCTTTGTTGAGCAAGTAAAAGGACTTGAAAATAATAATGATAATAATGAAAATAATATATTAATGCAATAACATATAAATAATATATTAATATCGCATATTATTATATATAATATAATACCTAGTGATTCGCAGTGAAATGTTGCCAAGGCTAATCTCTGAGACTTAATTCTTGTCAAAAATAAACCTTCAGCTACTATGTTGTGAATTTGCAGGTTATGCCTACAGTCAGGGCTTATCAGAGTCCATGCTCAGCATCATGATGGCTCTGGGATCAGTGACAGGCATTCTGGGGACCATCTGTTACCCGTTCGTCCGCAGGAGAATTGGTGTAGAGCGCACCGGCCTATTCGCCTTCTTCTTTCAAGTAGGTTGACCGTCACGTGGATTATCTGGAATGTCTCCATTCAAATATTTTCGTATCGACATGAGCTGAGATTGCCACCTCTTCGGTGAAATGATCTTGCCGGTGCATTTAGCACACGCTTGCTGATGATGTGGAGGGCGTGTAAAATGTTTTGCGAAAATTTCCTCTTCTCAACTGTCCGTGGACATCCTTAAATTTTGTTGCAGACTTTCCATAGTTGTTATTAGGTCTACGTAATCGATCGCAATGTTGGGCCAAGCTCGTAAATGGCCCGCACAATTTACTTACCTGTTAAATTTAGCATCAATTAACCGTGCCTCTGCAAGTGTTTGTTATACGTTGCTATCTTGCAGCTGAGCATGCTGGTTATATGCCTGGCATCTGTGTGGGCGCCTGGAACGCCTTTCAACCTGAGTCATGTTGAGACGGTCACAGAGCGGAACGACTCCTTGCCCGTCCGGAAGAGCTTACGCGACAAGTCTGTTCTAATGGGCGACAGCAGTAGTTCGTTTAACGTCAGTGAGGAAGACTACGTCTTTACGACTGCATCACCGTCAGCCACGACTGTTGAGGGGCAGGTGGCTACCTCCATGCCAGGCGTCAGTGTTCCAAGCGTTCAAATTTCCATCATACTGTTCCTCGTGGGAACTGTTCTGTCACGATTTGGTGAGTTGTGTTTCTCCCTGCATCGAATTCCCGTGCGTATCATACAGATTACAGCGTCGGCTTTGATTACTCTATCACTGCGATTTGAATGTGCCTCTGTTGACATTCATATGAACATATTTACAGAAGGGCACGGAACTGTGTGGGGCTGTCTGCACAATATCTAAGTTGATGCATGCATTCATGCACCTGGAAGGCATGTTTTATCAGCTCTTGATATGTGTGTGTGTGTGCGTGTGCGTGTGCGTGTGCGTGCGTGCATACGTGTGTGCACGAGTGCATGTGCGTGTGTGTGTTGCTTGCACGTGTACATGTCTGTGTATAAATGCTTAAATTCTAATGCATTTCTCTTTCCCCTTCTCTCTCTCTCTGCTGCAGGACTGTGGCAGATCGATCTGTCGATGACTCAGATCCTGCAGGAGAACGTTAGCGAGACAGAGATAGGCATTGTCAACGGCGTGCAGCATTCGCTCAACATGTGCATGGACATGTTGAAGTTCATACTAGTCATCCTGCTGCCGAGTCCGCACCAGTTCGGCGTCCTCATCATCCTCTCCTTCCTGTTTGTCGCTTTCGGCTGGCTCTCATACACCATCTATTCACGAAAGGTCAGAGGTCACCTGTTCCACTTTGAGAAGCTGAAGGCGTCCTGCTTGCCACCTGAGAAGCTGAACGATGCTGTCATGGTAACGGAGCGACAGGCGGACATGTTCCTGTCCGAGCGCAGCTTGAATCCCACGGCGTAGCGGTGACGCGTTGCCATGGTAATGCGGTTGACGTGTAAACATCGTGTTTGTCATTGCTTCATGCCGTATTACAATGTTCACGACGTATTTATATTGTATTTATCATGGCTCCATATTACATCTATAAAAAACAATATGAAGATCTGCCTGGTGTTGATAAAGATAAAGTATGTTGTGTGTTCATATGGTTGTATTAAGTATATGTATATGATAAGAATATTTTTATTTTTAATAATCATATTATTGTAAAGTTACTTGTATTGACCCAATCTCATTGCCTTTTGATTAAAATGGCTCATTTAAAAGACATCTCTCGAACAGTCTACCAAAATCTGTCGTTCATCGTAGTAACTTGTGCTAGAGGAAAACCCTACTATGTCAGAAATCTCAGCTACACACTTTGTAATTTCTTTATGGAACCACCTGTCCTAATTAATGACTGATGTTGGTATAAGAATGATTGGTGTTGATCAAGGTATCCCTCTGAAATGTCACATTGCTGGCATGTGGCCTAAGGAAATGGAGACAATTGATGATATCGTAAGCACGTGACACCTTGCTGGTAACATGTGACTGTCGCTTGTGATTGCTAGATATATTTTAAATGATTGAATCTATTGAAATCATAACTTTTTACAAGCACTAACTGCGCAATCTATTGTTTATTTAGTTGAGCAAGTTGATTTCTAATGTAGAAGTATTACTACACTGCACGGTGCGCGAAACACAGTGTATGCGTAATTTTATGTGTAATAATGAATACCTTTTCTGACTGCAGTTATAATTGAGGTAACCTCAGGTGTCCAGGCTAGTGTGTGTGTGAAGGGTCTGAACAGTAATCATGAGCAAGCCTGGTTCTATGTACAGGGGGACACGTGAACGCCATGTTCGTATACTCGAAGTAAAAGTATTTTGATTATAAATCTCCAATAGACCATTTGCAAGTTTTCCCATTCATTTACATATACAGGAATACAGGATATATTATATTATAGCCCTTGTAAGAAGCTGCCTTAAAAATTGTGAGTGATTTGTAGGCATTTCACGTGATGTAGATAGTTGGTGAAATTTACATATCAGCCTAGCTTAGATATTTTGTTGTGAATAAGTTTTTATTTGCCAGAGCTTGATTTGACTTATAGGTTATGTTATTCATCTTCACTGTGTAGAATGCAATGGGTTAATAAGACTAGATTTGGCTGCAAGGCTGCTGGCTGCAAGGACGCCATTATATACATTTGTCACGTGCAAGTATTTTAAGACAATTTTTTAATACAAGTCTTTCACTATGGTTAAACTGTTTGTTAAAGCTCCTTGGTAATGCATCGTGTGATTGTGTCAATATTATAACGTGAGATGATGGCCATGGGAAGACCACTCGTGACTCGTTCACTTATGATAGATAATTCGATTATGAAATTTTATTGTTTTAGGTTAGGGCACTTTCCCTGACAGCTATTATGTGCCTAGCTGTACACGTGTAGGCCTTTTGCTCGGCCACTGGTTCTTACTGTGTCCTAGTGAATCGCTCGCTACACAGCCGCCATGAGCCGTGATTGTATCAAGTCGATCTCATTCAACTATTGTCGTACTTAATTGTCCGGTAATGATATTTTGTGGCTGGAGAATAATGAAGAAATGTCAGAAAACCTGTCTTTTTTTCAAAAGAAAATAAATCTTTACTTTCCCAAAACTTGGAGGCATAACTACAGTTTGCTTTCACAAATTATACAGTGATTAAAATGAAAAGGTATGCATTTTACACATCGAGATTTAATTAAATATGGCTGTTTCCATAAATACTTCTGTTCCTTGTGCAAAAACAGAAAGCTGTGCTTGCATAAGTACTTACATCATTATTCTGCATTTGGAATAAAAGCTGTGATATAATTTTATCATAGTTTGAAGAAGGAATTTCCCGAGTGAACTTTCACAAGACGTCAACAGTCAGTTTGATCCTACTACTCCCCCCCCCCTCCACGCATCTCCCTAGAAACCACGAACCGGGACACAGATGAACATGGCAACCACCGTTTCTCCACTGTATCACCACTACCACGCTAAGCGTTGATAAAATTTCCTAGAGCAGCCGTGCACAGATAGCGAGATAGCAAGAGCGCGCGCGACAGAGAGAGAAAGAACGAGAGATCTAGAGAGAAAGATAAGCAGCTTACTCCTGCCTGCTTCACTGTGACCTCACCTGCTTCGCCGTGACGTCACAGTAGGCTGCCGAACACTCCACTGTTGACAGACGCCTTGGTGTGACGTGTAGCCAGCCGCGATGTGTCTGACAGCACCCCACCCCCCCAGCGTGATCGCCCCAGTACGACAGACAGAAGAAACCCTTACAGTTGATACCGACCACGCTACTACAAAGCATCTTTAATAGTCGTGTAGAACCTTTAGCGACAGTGCAGACGCATACAGAGGTGAAAGGCGACGTACAGGGGTTCTCGAGCCGATACAGACCAGTGCTAATATACACGTCAGCGCCCCCTGGTGTGCTGCTGCTGCTGTCGGCGAGTAGTAAGACAGTTAGTGTTATATCGTGTGAGAAGACGTGTTATATCTGGAGTTACTCGAGAATCGTGACGTGTTGTCTGGCAGGTGATGGGGCGGTTTGTCATGCTCACAGATCTCGCTTAGCTGTGTTGGTGCTGCTAACACAGCCAGAATTAACAACTACACCGGGTAAACTGTGGCGCCATCTCTGGGCAGCGACAGCACGTACATGAAGAATCATTGTCGTTCACGTGCGCACGTACTAGGTCGGGGGCCTCGGGTTCGAAACGGTTCCAACTGTCTGCTTGCCAGTCGAGAGAGAAATCGGGCCCAATATTCACACAAGTATCACAGAATAGACATATTATTACCCGGCACACACACACAAACTCACGCACATACACGCACGCACACACGCACGTGCGAGGAAAGAACATGATGAAGGACCTTCCACCATCGAATGCATACACAGCACATACTGCCGAAGAGATGCGGAATTTACGGAAACGAACCACAACTTTAACCCCGCTAAATACCCGCCACTACGCTCGCACGAATAGTACAAAACTATCACATATAAATATAGTTCCCCTTCACGAAATACATTCCGTTCACTCGTTCACTCACGCACACGCATACGCACACATACACGCACGCGTGTCATGTACGCAAGGCTACCACCCACTTCAAGAATTCCCAGCTAACTGGAGGGTGACACTAGCGGATCAGCAGCCAGTAGTAGTGGCTCCGTGAGTCGTTGCCGTGCGTGCTGAGCAGGCATGCTTGCCGCCCTGATGCAATAATATTAAGTACCGATAAATCACAGAGCTCATCAACACGACAACATGTCCTCTCCAGTCTAGATGTAGATTCTTCCACCGTGGATTTACGCTATACCCTCCCCCCTCCCCGCCCGCCCGCCCCCAACACAGACTGCACAATCCTGAATCTGGATGTGCTGAACTCCTGGTGTTGTACATGTACTGCCTTAGTTATAAACCCTCCTTATAAGTCAGTCCTAGAAATGAGTCGGTAGCCACAGGGTTTCTGACCCTACAATTACCGGGAAAGGGCGCAAAGTTGGATTTCTCACTCTTCGCTGACGATACACCTGCACTCAACTTTACATATATACAACAATAACATTGTGCCATTTATGCCATACATAGAAGGTGTGAAGAAATGAAACACTCTGCCTGTGAGCATTGCAAGTTACAAGCTTGCAAGAGATTATGTGTACAATTCGCCTCTTTCATAGTGAACCAAGTACGTGCAATCGAACAGTGCAACACCGCCTTACTACGATCGTTCTACAGACATACACTCATCATGATGCGTGCCTCATTCTCTCACACGCACTGTTGCACACACCTTCTCATCAACTTCATTGTCCACAAACTATCACACATGCGGCCCTCGACATCAAGCTCTGGATAAACTGGCAAGCAGAACAGATGGAACATGGCTTCATTGCGACGCAGGTTTCACGATGGGGCAGGCGTGCGACACTCTTAATTCACAACAAACGAGAAGTAGCGATTAAACAAACTTCCCGTGGAGAACTTCCGTTAACTTGCTGACATGGATCCTTTAGAAGCATCATAGAGGCCGTGCAGCAGTTGGATCAGTCACCGCAACCACCATAAAAGGTAAAACGTGTGACCCATGCTCCGTTATATCGTTTGCATTTAGGGCCATTTTGCTGTCTCTATTAAGGATGACCTTTCTTCAGTAGAAAACCAATGTTATAGCAGCCGAAGAAAACTTTGTCATGCTTGTCGATGAGTTTTGTTCCTGAGCCCCCCCTCCACACTCAGCGCGCACAGTATTCGTGACACAATGGAGTAGAAATAGGGGCAATTTCCGCCACAATTTGTCTCGAAGAGTTGCAGTGCACGTTAACATCTCTTTCAGTTGTAGCCTGAGGAAATCATACGATTAACGATTCATTCCCTGTCACCTGCACGTTAACTGTAACTTTTCTGTAATACCGGACAAAAAGTGCTATCTAATAACAACCGGCAATACTGTGTAGAATCCCACTGCCTGCATCGGCTTGACAAGTTTCTCGATAAGAACGTTTAGCGTGGTTAACCGTTATTATATTGTAATTGTTGAAAGGTAATTCTATTGATAGATAGTTCCATGAAACAAAACCAGCAATACTAGCGCCAGTCTCTGTTATAAACAGAAATGCTTCGATGCAAAGCATTACCAAAACAACCACTTTACAACCAGTGGCCATTTCACTTGACTATAATACACATGGTCTTGGTTTACCCGAGACAGAGACGAGCTCCCCTCACTCCCTCCCGCTACCCCTCCCGCTCCCCACCCTAGCAGTTTAACCACTCCTACAGCAGTGCCACACTCACAGTTTGAATTCTCGAATGAAACGGCCAGGTGCTTACACAGCACCTTACACAGCGCCTTACACAGGTGCTTACACAGGTGCTTACACAGCACATGCGCAATAATAATAATCACAAATTTATGTACAAACGCGACGATGGGGTCCCCCGGCGTGCGCGCGCGAGACAACGCCAGGGGGCGCCCCGATCACTATAGAGCGCCGGCCGGGCCACGACCTACGCTCGTCATGCTGGCGGCGCTGGACGGCACGGCAAAGGTGACGCCGTCCTGCTGCTGACCGCTCGATCCCCGCTCCTTGTCGGCGCCGCGCCGCGGAGGCCTGATGTACGTGTCGACGGCCATGTCTAACACGTCCGTACGCTCCTCCTTGCGGTAGGCCAGGCACTTCCGGATAAAGTTCTGGTAGCGAGAGAGGAGAGAGAGAGGGGGGGGAAGGTGAGACGATTCAGCGATATTCCACAAACACGTGCATCTGCACGACTAGCATACACGCTTGACACACATCGCGCATGCAACGACCCAACAAGCGGACAAGGGTTAATGCAGCTATAATATGCAAGGCACTGCATTATTATTTGATAACCGAGAAAATGCTTTTTGCGAATCCCAATTACATCCCGATTGTCATGGTTAAGCATTACGTATAGCTAACAGTTACATAAACAAAAGTAGAAACAACCGCACGAAACGAATAAAAGTACGATGTAAACTGAAGTCGTACGCATGCAAGTCGCTTACCTTAGCTTCAGAACTGACAGGTGGCTTGGCAGGAAATTCCACCTGTGTTGCCTTAAGGATCGTGTTTTCCTCCAGTATCGTAGCCTGCGACTGGTTGTGACCAAACGGCTGCAATAACACACCCAACAAAGTACTCTCGCTATTACTCCTTACCACGTACAAAAAGTCACCAATACACATGCACACCGAAGAAAACATCCTGCTACATTTCACTGACATGCAGCTTTTATTGTATAGCGAAGCGTTGCAAGGATACAAGAAACACCTGGTAATGAATTGGGAAACTCCTGGTGATACATTGTCTAACACGCGGTCAGGCATGTTAAGTAATGATTGACAACCAAGGTGGTAGTATGAACTGTAATACGTACCTTTTTACCATACAGACACTGGTAGAATATGACTCCTATACTCCACACGTCTACCTTATTGGATATCTTTGGTGGTTCTTTGCCCACAACAAAGCACTCTGGAGGTAAATACCTGTAACAAAGAAAGGAAGATGTTATCAACTTCTCTTGGCTCACTCATGGCCTCCAAAACTACACAGACAACCAATGCTCAAGATTGAAACTGACTCCTGTTTATGCTATTGGTTACAAGGAGTAGCTAATATTCTACAGCAATACAAATACACATTCAAACTAGTAATGCTTTGCACATCATTGTATACGTAGTCGGAGCAAGTGTAGGCCTTTAACACGTCTATCATGCATTAGCCACGGTGGCATGCCTGGAAACAGGTTAGGTTATGCTTAGACTTGTCATGCGATTGTGGGGTTTCTCCCTGTGCACAGGGTCAGAATGCATATATAGATTGCACGATACGATTGTGTGCATTCGCAGTAACCCCTGCTGACTCACGCAGGGCGTGAGATGTGAATGCTTGTATATTGAGAAGAGACTAGAGTGTAATTATCTACGTTTCTATTTGTGGAATGCGATATTACGAGAAACCAGAATGTCAGTGTCACGAGAGTGCGAGATGCATTGAGGATAGTATATAAGGAAGTACATATTTGGAATTATAAGAAGTTATCTGTCAGACTTTGTACAACATTGTTGACTCTCAACTGCACTTCGTAGATATCGTACATCCACGTGCACGACACACATGTTGGAGTTTATCTCCTCGTGTGAAGCTAACACAAACACCACACTCACCAGTAAGTGCCTGCGCCCTGAGATGTGAGGTCCATGCCTGACTCGGAGTCGTAGTTCTCTGGATCCATTATTTTACTCAGACCAAAGTCCGTGATCTTGACCTCGCCTGCTAACGCACCAGCTCCGAGCAAAATGTTACCTGAGGACAATCAATTGTGTAAAATTACGGAACATGTACGTAGGAGCTAGACTCCATGTTCATCGTTTCTACATCGCCACCACCAGCTACTATCAGTCAATTTTCTCTATTGTCTCCAGTTTCTTCCTCTTGTTTCATATTTACTACGTTGGAGACACAGTGTGTGTAAATGCATAGAGCATGTTTGGGGCTAGGTTTTGGGAAAAAGCAAAAACAGTACCAAAACAAGGTGAACAAAAATGGCAAAACAGAGGGAGCAATACCATATAGAATTGGGATAAAAACAAGTGAGAGAGAGAGAGCGGTGGAAGATGCAGTGGAAATCACACGTCGAACTTGCTGTTACCTATATGTCTCAACCACTACACGAGGGAGGCATTCAGTACTACAGTAGACACAACTTTCACTGAGGAGGCCAGTATGACATTACAAAATTACACTGTCCAAGTTACAATTCATGCTAAGCTAGGTTTATTTATAACGTATGGAGAATGCTATTCTGCATGATCGTTCAACAACAGGAGATGTGCTGAATGCAGCAGTTTAACCACGACTACCCTCAAATAAACGGTAGCGGCGTCAACACGTCCATGGTCACAGCGCAGAGAAACACAAGACAGACTCTTTCTTATAGGAGATCACGGATAGTTGCATGAATTGCTCTCACCGGGTTTGAGGTCGTAGTGAATAATCGGTGGCTTAATCTCGTTCAAGTACTTGAGCGCGCTCACGCACTGCATAATAATTGAGCGAGCCTCCTTCTCCGGGATCTGCTTGTGCTGTTTCAGGTAGAAGTCAAGGTCGTTTCCATCACAGTATTCCAGAACCGTACAAAAACTGCGGAGAAAAAAAACACAAGTGCGTGCATGCACCTCCCTGCTCAGCGCGAGTTGAATCGCAGCGCGAGGTAACATACGATAATGCCATCACGTAACCATGGCAACCAAATGGAATAGTAAAAAATGTACAGGAGATTACAGGTGGCTTCCACCGTAAATCATCAAATCTGACATAGGTTAATTATTTTAGGCTCGTGCATTCATACTTGCCTCTACATGCATGACACGCACACTAAAGATTTGCTCTTGAGGTTAGGTTTATTACCAGCTTCTCTCCTTGGAAGCATAACTTGTGAAATACTAATTATGAATAGCATTTGTCTTTGTCGCTTCTCATTTGCCTCCCCCGAAAGATAACACAGATGTTAGCCATACGATCTCAATGGGCTAACATACACGACGCAAAACCTCCTTTCTAATCGCAAATTTCGAGCTGGAATTTTCTTTCAGGTAGTAGTAGATGCAGGTTAGATTTTCTACTCACCTTTAGTCTATTTTTTAGGACTACAACATTCACTTGTAGTTTAATTTATTAATTATATGGGTTATGCTGTCACGCGATACAAATTATTTGCACAAGTAACGTGGGAGTTCACCTTCAGTATGGCCATCAACTTCCCAAACATTTCATCATAAACCACAACAATTTCAGCAAGATATCATCTGCAATGTAAGCAGCAGAGATTCCCAAGCTCTCTATCCAGACACTACACTACAGATCCTAAACTCGACTTTTTCGCTTTACTGGACGCTCGTTGTCTAGTAGGGCTGTAACGATACACAAGCCTCTCGATTCGATCCGGTTCTCGATATTAGCCTCTCAATTTGATTCCTTCGATTCGATTCCCAAAATATTGAAATGTTATCTTATTTTTGATATTTTCATTATTTTGCAATAATAAATTATTAGAAATTGCCAATGAATATTAAATGGTGAATAGACTAGAGAGTCTAGAGAGTATATATACACTGCACAGCCGCTGAGTAACATTGGTGAGTAACACTCCACAGTATATAGCGTAGTGCCGCAGCTATTGCAGGAAAAAAGTGGTATCGAAGTGGAACCGAAAATACGGGGAAAAATATCGAGGATCGGATCAAGAGAAGAGAATCGCGATCCGATTCGATTTCGGTGGATCGCTACAGCCCTATTGTCTAGTAATATGACTGACTCATATTTAAGGATACTCTCCACGTTGTGCATGGGTATTGCTCTAGTAAAGATTAAACGTTTATTGGCGAATGTATCGAATCAATCACTTGTTTCATTTATAGAGGATGTATATCTCTATGCTCAAGCCAAAAAATTTCATGAAATTTCCAGCACCTAATTATGCTACCACACAAATTTTAAATTTTTATGTAAAAATGGTATTTTGGATATTTCTCAACTACCAGAAAGAGTGAGAATACAAAATTTTTGCCACATGTTAAGCACAATATGGACCAAAATAGTGCGTCAGGATTTTTCTTTAATTTTCACATTTACCGAGAAAACTGGAAAAAAACTGCTTAAAAATCAAGTTGTGTTTAAAATAGAAAATTTTAGCGAATAGAGACATAACTAATAAAGTACGGCACTTAATAACAATCCCTGACGCACTTCTTTACCACAATATGTTACCATTAAAACGAGTGTAAAATTAAATTAATCCGAGTTGTAATCACAGAGAAATATCCATTTATACATCGGCTACTATGTCAGAAATCGAAACGGAGAAATGAGGGTTTTTCTATTTTTCACAATGAGTGACCGCCTGTGTGCAAAATGGGTGAACGTATGTGATATATCTATTGTTAGTACTTACTGCGACATATCCATGACTAACTGACACCACTAAATTGGTAAAATGTTCCGTCAGCCGCTGCTTACTACACATGTACGCGGGCAAGCAAAAACGCTCTGACAGTTCACATGTACCGTTCGTTATATGGAGAAATGAGCATGTACACAGATGGCACATAGTGTTAGCCATCGAATAAAGTTGAAAACGAAAAATCGATGAAATTTCATGCACAACGTGGAGAGTATCCTTAAGAAACCCAGTGTTACATGCTATGTCCCACGTCATGCGTGTGTGTACGTCCGTGCGTGCATGCGTGATCAAAGACACCTGCTTGGACGTAGATGAGCAGAGTGGATTGGCAATGACAACACGAGAGGTAATGTATGTAATAATTATGTTCCAGAGGCCAGTACTGTTAGTGTTACGTGTACATTCTGTGGCTGAATGCATTAATGACATAATTAAATCCAACTCTGAATCTCAAGTACTAATATCAATACATTCTTGGGATTGAACCTATCTTTGGTTGCAGTTGGAAGCTTTAACCCCCTCGCTAGCAAGACAGACAAAATGGGAATAAGGGTGTGGGTGTTGCAAAGCTTTCTTTCCTACCCTGTAGGTGGCAGTGTAGGACGAAACGAGGCCCTCTTGGGAGGCAGTGAGTCCTTCCACGAAGGATCACTGAAGCAGAAAGAGACAAGGTTCAGCGGCATGACACTGAGAGGTCAGAACGATGTGATAGTGTCTGAAACATCATCTCACGAGCGAGGTTAACGAGGCATGACACAGAGATCAGAGACGACAGCAAACCTTGTTTCATTTCGCTTCAGTCACGAAAGTTTTGGACGTGAATTCCCAACGAATAAAATGTGTAACACCATAGCTTTCCCAATTTTGAAAATCCCCAGGAAAGAACTGACATAAAGGAACTCATGCAACGTGTAAAGAGCCTTCATGTAGATATTCTGGACCACACCATCTGTCATGTATTTCTTGTTATATGGAGACAATGCTTATGCACTTCATGTAATCCATGTTACATGTAGTTGTAGCTGTAGTGTACATATTACATAATACATATTACATAATCCCTCATTCGTGTAGACATATTTGTACATGTTATATAATCCTCGATACATGTAGACATATCTGTCCATGTTAATGGAGTCCTCGATATAAGTAGACATATATGGATATGTCATATAATCCTTGATACATGTAGACATATCTGTACATGTTATGGAATCCTTCACACAAGGAAGAAAACAAGAAACCTATAACACATCATGTAACCTCTGATGTGTTGATACATCATGCAAATCCTGATAGCTGTAGACATATTTTTACATCACGTAAGCTCTGTTGCATATAAAGATATCTGTACATGTAACCCCCCCACCCCACCCCAATTACATGTGTAATGAATGGTTTTCAGTTCATATGTGTACTCCTCTCGTATCCGCACTCATACATGTCATGTAAACATAGTTACATGTAATCGTTGCGATCCCCACACGAGCAAGCTACACGTATATGTTTCGTAACGTAGAACGTATAGCTAATAGAGCCTACGATGGCATCCATCATGCAGCCCAGCCCCAGCACGATGCGCGGGGGCACGGCAACATGGGGGGAGGGCCACCCCCAGCACGATGCGCGGGGGCACGGCAACATGGGGGAGGGGCCAGCCCCAGCACGATGCGCGAGGGCACGGCAACATGGAAGGGGGGAATACTTACGAGTTCTGATCAATCTCAAACACGTCGTGAAGCTGGACAATCCTCGCATGATGCAGCGACTTGTGAATGTTGTACTCTCTCAACGCATGCCTGCAAGGGGAACAAATCACAATTATGAAGAACCCATACCAATCATTACTACAATGCACAAACATGGAGAAGGTTATTAAGCTAGTAATGAGTGTTATGTTGATATGTCATATGGACGTTTTCACCTATCTTAATTACGTTTTATCGTTACTTGAAATGTGCATCTCAAGATGAACCAGTGCTATGTTGATGATTCTGTCACAGGCAAACGCTATCGAAATGATGACTTGCACATTTGTTCATAGATAAGCTTACGTTAGAGAGCAGCATGTTTGTTATTGTGGAGTATAATTTATTATACAATGTGTGAACACCAATGTGTGATAGGAGGCTGGCAGTGATTGTACAGAGCAAGACAATATGTACAGAACAGACATATATGGCGGAATATAATAGCCAGCAATTACAAGCACAAAGCCTGATACAGAGATGCCAACACGTATTTGAAGCAATCTGTAGTTTCTGGCCATCAAATTAGTAGTTCGAGGGTCACGTAGTGACCGGAGTTTGCTAGGGGGGTCCGGCATGCCCCCCATAAAATTTTTTGATTCTGAGATGCAATTTCCTGCATTCTCAGGGTCATAAATGACAATAAATTGACAAAAAATAACAATAATTAAATTTTTTTTTTTTATCACAGTGAAATTCGTAGTTTGATACAAACTGGTCGTAGTGGTGCAAAAAGAATAGAAATTCGTATAAAATACGGATAAATTGTAGTGGTTGGCATCTCTGCTGATACAATCACTAGTGACAAACGCTTAACAAATGGAGACGGAACTGCTGCTGACATTTCTTACTTGATATAATTTGCCTTCTTGTCATCTTTCCAGTCTTTATTCAGTTGATGTATTTTACAAGCCACGTATCGCTGCTCCCTTAGATCAAACGCCTTCGAGAAAAATACGATGCGGTTTACATTACAGGCGATCGACCGTCAGTGTCAGCATATTACCCATGCAGCATGATGTCACATTTCACTTCCCATAAGATAGTAACGCCTACGTTAATACGAATATTATATCCATGTTATAGATTGGTAAATTTTCACTCTGCCACATGAGTGTTATACCTAATAATGGGGTGCAATGTTGCACGTTCATAACTAGGTTCGTTTACAACAGCAGTTTGAAAAAGGAATGAAGCCACTAGATTCACTACTCACTTTATGCACTTCTGAGAATCCACCTTTCCCTAAGAGTGTTAAAAGCAGATATCGATCGTGTAGGACTTGGTTATCATTGAATCTGCTGGCACACAAGTACAAAACATTAACATTAACATGTACACGTAATAACTTAATTATTTCTTTATAAAAAGCTTTGATAGCTTTAATACATATAGTTATGTTTCATGACCACCATTATCATCATCACCATCATTATTATTAGAAATCATAGAGGCAATCTAAACCTTCTGCTTTCATTCCTACCTGAAAGATTTTCTCATTGAATTACACTCAGATTTCACTCGCGTACCTAACCTGACAACTGCTAAATATCAGGGGGGATAAATAAAGGAAAGCCGAACAGAGATGACAGCCTACCTAGACTGGTCCTCGTTATGGATACGTTTGAGTTCCCTGATGTGCAAGTTTCGTTCTCTCTCCAGCTTCTCCATCTCCATCTGCAACTCCATGTCTTCTTTCTTTAGTGTTGCTGCCCGTAGTTTAAGGATCTCGTCCTGCTCGTATAAATCCGACCCTGTCATGCTGCGAAGGCAAGACGTACGTCAGTGACGGCAACCTGTCACACACACACGCACGCACGCACGCACGCACGCACGCACGCACGCACGCACCCACACACGCACGCACGCACGCACGCACGCACGCACACATCCGTGCAAGCAGCTTCACTCAGCGGCGAGTAAAGCCAGAGTTACTTTTATTTCACCTAATGTAAGGTTCCACCCATTTCCTCTGATGTAGATAACGAATTCCATATCCACATCTATGATGCGAACCGACTAACTAGTGACGGGAGGTAGGAATTGGGTCGAACTCCGGGCCCATCTACCTACCTTCACAACAATGACAACACGCACACCTGCACATGCACACACACCTGCTTACCCTTCCACACACACAGCAGTACGCAATTTCGCAACGACGATTACCCACTCGACGTGTTTGAACCATGTACACCGTCGTCGTCGGTGGCAGTGTGTATGTGTGCACCTACCATTCCTTGAGGCTGAGTGACTGAGGCACGATGAATTCCTCGTTGCCTGCCGGCCCGTTTATCTTCTTGGTCGTCTTTGGCTGCTTGACGGAGGAGACGGCGTCGCTGGCCTGCCTTCGCTTAACGAGCTGCTTCCTCATCTTCTCTATGTCCTCTCGATGCTGAGCTATCGACTCCTGTTGTCTGAAATATATAACCAACACAACGACCGTCATTCGCTGCGATGGACAGGGGATGCCATCACTGTGAGGAAGAATTGTGCATTAACAAGGTTTCAAGTGGAAACATGCCGTGATCTGTTCTGTACTGCAGAACAGAAGACTCAAAGAAATATGATGATGGAGTATTTGTTTTCTCTAACAGTACTTCACAAAACACAATGAGTTTGCAAAATTAATTTGAATCATATATGAAAGAAGCACGATTCCCTAATTTCTTAGGAATCAGATAAGACACATACGTGACCATATGAAGCTGTAAAGGAAGGAACGAGGAAAAATCAGTCAAAGATATGCATGCGCACATACTTAATTATTTCTGTAAAGGAATATCCGTCAACCCAGTTTTCGACAAACGTTGCTCCCTGCCGCTGCGTGACAAACTGTCCTAGACGTAGCCTGTTAGCCATGCACTTCTGCCGTGCTGCCTGCTTCTCCATTTTCACCTAAAACGACAACATAATAGTACACACCATATACAATATATAGAAGCACCAGATTCCAAAATTTTCTAATAAGATTATCAGCAAGTCAAGATAAAGATCAATCAATGGTATGATATATAAAACGGACAGTCAGTCCGTTTGCAGGCAGTCCTTACATTTAAAACACGTTATCTGAGAAAAACTACTTCATGAGACATTGTAAACTCATCGTATTTACCAAAAGCCCAATAAATACAAGATTCAGTAAGCATACAGACAAACGGAAGAAATCCATAAATCCAAGGTTCTGTCCAGGGAATGCATCCGAGCAAATTTATTGGAAAATGTGATGGCAGTGCCCACAATCAATATACCTTTTCTATTAGCAGAGTCTTGTTCATGTCGACACACTTATTTAGAGACTCCTTCTGCCGTTCGACCAGTTTCTGCTGAGCTGTCAGTTGCCTCTTCAATTCGTCGTTCGACTGCGTGCAGAAACCATTAACGTCAACGCGCAAATGTCGTGGCGACCGACGAGCGTCGGCGAAACAATTTTGATCTGCGGGCGTACCCGTTAATTTTGCTAATTGTGGGTGAAGTAAAGCTGTGCTGCTGCGTCGTTGTGTGAGTGGTCGGCAGACTATATCTCACCCTCATCATCTCCTCGATCTTCGTGTCGCGTTGCTGTAGCTCTGTAGACGACTGAGCCTCCAGATCTACCAAACTTCGCATTGTCATGTCCGTCTGCATGAAGAGGCAACGACAAGTCAGCGCTGTATCAGTTTTTATGTTTATTGATCAAATCCATTCGGCCCTTCACAGGCTTTCATACTCTGGCAGCCGGGAGAGACACTCATGAGACTCGGGGAAAAACTCCACATGCAATCATGCAAGGAGTGACTTTTTCATACATTTAGCCAATTGCTAAAAATATATTTAAATACAGAGCTAGTTGAGCGAGATCACTAGAATAAACAGCGCAAATAGCAACCACGCATGGATTGCACGTGTGAATGTACCTGTATCTGTTTATGTGCAGTCCGCGTGTGTAGGTGGCTTGGTATCCCCCCCATCGACGCATAATCGTGATTGGAGTTGGATGACTGCATGTTGTTGCTAACAGACAGCTGAGGAAAGCTGGCAAACTGCTGCTGGAGTGGTGACTGTGGCTGCATGTGCTGAAAGAAAGAGACGTCGTAAACTAATTATTACTCTGAATAAAAATTCGAGTCAGGATTTCTTCAAGAAAGTCCGACAGACGTGTTTGCGTGTAAAGGTGTATAAACACGCCCTACTGAATGACCATGACACTGTTATTGAACTACGTGCTGCAGATAAACCAGCAGGTAGATAAACTTGGTAGTCCTCGATCTGCCTCTTCAAAACACTCGTGTTCTCTTATCACCAACACAAATATACATACATCCTTCTTTCGAAGACTGCCCTTTTGAGTGGTCCCTTGCGCCAACAGTCCTGAAAAGTCCTGCTGAGGAGACTGAGGCTGTAGGTGTGACTGCAAAAGCAAAAATAAACTCCCAGAATAAATCAGGTAAGTAAAAAGACATCCCACTGTAGGGGGTTAGAAGCCTCCAACAATGCTATCATTACACATCAAACATCATTGGAAAGAAACTGGTTCAAATCCGTTTGGCATCTAACGTCAAGTTTTATACATAGACACTTGAATCGAATAGAAGTGCATTCGTTTGCCGTAACATGTACGGCGAAGAGTAAGATGAGTGAGCGCATGCATGTGCTGCTGCACATCAGCTACTACATTGGTAAATACCTTTACATTCGTCTGCTTAATCTTACCACGCTCATTCACTGCCATCATGAACAAAAGACCAACTAAAAACTAAAATATTTCACCTAGTCACTAAGTAATCAGTCTTGTTTTTACAGAGACAAGGGGAGTTTTGTGGCACAGACGATACTTACGCCTGGAGGGAAGTTTTGAGGTGATTGGCTCTTGCTCTGCTGATTATAGGGGCCGCCACTGTGACTAGGACTATGTCCACTCTGAAATTATAAAGATGTGTGACTCAATAAGGAGAAACTGTACATAGTAGTTGGCTAACACAAAAAATAGTCACTCAATTAGACTAAATCTAAGGACATCTCCCACATATTTCAGCTACAGTCGATGTGGAGCTCGATATAATGATTAGCTTGCCACCATTAGCACTTTAGTGGTTCCGATTGCAGACAATAGTTTAGAATTGGCACTCAATTCATTACACTTGTGATTCTGCATATATGTAATTAGATACAATAATGTAACCCAAAACACAGGATAGGGTTACAACGCGAGCGTATCCTTTTGTGTGGAGGAACCTCTGAGTGAATCACTCAGGACGGTTTGCTGGTGCGTTTTCAGAGACTATAACTTCCAAACTGGGTTTATTCTCGACACGAACCTTTCTCCGCTATCCTGCAACTTACTATGTATCACAATACTCTGTACTAAACTAATATAACGTGTTACAAAAATTCGAAGCGACGAGCTCGTCGCTTAGAATTTTTGTAACACGTTATAATAGTTTAATACAGAGTATTGTGATACATAGTAAGTTGCAGGATAGCGGAGACAGGTTCTTGTTGAGAATAAACCCAGTTTGGAAGTTATAGTCTCTGAAAACACACCAGCAAACCGTCCTGAGTGATTCACTCAGAGGTTCCTCCATACAAAAGGATACGCTCGCGTTGTAACCCTATCCTGTGTTTGGGTTACATTATTGTATCTAATATGCAAGGTGAGCAACTGTTGGTGTAAATGATCTTTTCGTGCACACATTGATACACATTACACTTATTTACATCTGAAACAGACATGTAGGCATTTTAGCAGACTCCTACAAACTGTATATTACGGAATAATAAAAATAACTTTTCGTTGAAACAGCTGGCGCTATTTTCCCTAATTCCCAGAAAAACAAGACTAGTACTGATGGACAGCTATTTTCTGATTGGGGGACTGTGCGTTTTACTTTAACACAAGCCAAGTTACAATATCTTGCACTCTGGCCAGAAGAGTACTGTCAGGGGAAAATCAACGAACACTCACCTTGTAGTTGAAATATTCATTAATTTTCTTGGCAGTCTGGGAACCTTTTGCTGTGTGAAGAAATCGAGGTTAGTATTATGCCGGTTATAATGCAAACATTTCTTTTCATCATGATCTTTGATGTCAGTAGCTTCAGAGAAACCATATGATAACACATCCTACCATACACGAAATTTGTATCTGCAGAGCACTGCATTTCACAATTACCAATATTGCATAATTTTACACTAATTAACAATACATTATCATAATATCTCTACACTAAATTTTAATAATTGTTTATCGTTAAGGTAATTCTGGACTCGTCCGTAATAAGTAACACATCGTCATGCGATGCACCATACACAAACCCACAAGCCAAAATCACAAACGATCGCTCACTTTTCTGTCTACTGTGACGCCATCTATAACCCATAGCCAGCATAACGGGCCGGGACAGACTACTACCGGCAGACTCAGGGGGAGGGGGGGAGGGTTCTGAGACTCACGTGGTTGCTGTCCATCTGCAGAGATCTCACGATCCGCATTCTTTCTCTTGCGTTTTCTCTCCACGCTCGTTGGGGACTTCATCTTATCCGGCGTCTACAGCAAGAGAGTATCAAAGTTCTACCATGTATGCTGGTGTGGGAATCACACACAAAAATTGCTACTAATCCCCTGGAAAATTGACAGGCAAAATCTAATTTTCTCTGCAGGTTTAATGTTTTCCAGATGATAAGATTACCAGGGAGACATTTAACAGCCATTTATAGCTGCAGGATAACACGCAATCTCATACTAAATGTGTTCATTTAGCAACATTGGAGAGCGTAACAGCAAAATATCGAATGAGCGCATGACGAAAGGTTTTCTCTAACAGCATTTCCATAAGAAAAAATGGATAGTTACTTCCACTCCTCTGACAAATCTGCTTGCCCAGAAAAGTGTGCAGGTGTGAATTCTGATACCTGCCTAAGACATCCCCAGGGTACGGATGCAACATTAAGGCATGTTACAATTGGATGGAAACTTTATTAAAATGCATCTTTCCACTAAAAAAATGGTTCCTTGACAATGACTACCTTAAGCTGAACATAGTTGTTCATTGCCAACTCCTTGGCTACAACCCGCAGAACCTATCCACGCCTCCAATTCACAACAAACATTATACTTGGTTAATAAGTAAGGACCGCCTGAACATTTTCTGGAACATTTTCTATCGTATAGATCAGAAGCGGTTACAAGTGTGGGTACGTCGATGGTGCGGACGTCGAATCATTAGGACGCGGAATGGCTTCACACTCACTAGCTGCTGGTTGCTATCAGTCTTATCATCACCATTCGAAGAGACGTTGCTGGCAGCACTCATGTTCGAGTCTTGGTTCTGTCCGAACGACACCGTCTGAATAAACACACACACACACGAGAACTTTAAACGTTGCATCGTCATGGCTCACTGGGCAATATTCAGCTAAGATTCTTCTCGTCATCGTAATTACAAACGCGTAACAAATTATTGCTCTGAAAGTTCGTTGCAGAGGAAAATAAATGTGATTTGTGATAGTAATTACCTGAACAGGTTCATAATTAAATTTGATAAGATTTCACTGTACTTTTTAAACTCGTTTGAAAGAAATGGCGAACGCAAAATGATGCGGCCGCAAGCGCAAATGCCAAACTCATTGTCGCTGTCATGAAAATATTATTTTTAGGTAACTTAACAGGTAGATAATTGTGCTGTTCAATCTATTAATAATACATAAATTCCATACATAATCCGTAAGCTTCAAATAACTATGAAAAATTACTTTTCACATTTTTGGATAGGCAATTCTACCCGTAATATTTTCTCAAGAAAGGTTTAAAAATCCAATCCCCACCTACTTGAGCTACTTACTGCTTAACAGTGTTACAGTAAGCTTGGAAGTTGATAATAAGACTCTTCAGAGGGGTTATTGCTTACCCGGGACCCCAAAAATCTTGCTTCCAGCAACTCTTGCTTTCTCGGATCCAGGGCTACGTTTTTTTCAGAAGCCGAAGTACCTGAAACTGAAAACATCATAAAACTAATATCAGTTCATAGATTCCAAAAGAGTTGTAACATCTCGCGTAAAACAATGCACGTGTAATTTGCCTAGTACCTTACCATTACACTGGCACTAATCAGTTACTGTGATAGATGCTTCTGGTGCACATTCATTCTAGTTTATCAATGCTCCCCTGTAGATCTAAAGGTCTACACTTGATTTTGCGTACTACAAGTATATGTTATCAGAAAGAGAAGAACAATGCACGTTTGCCAGCTATGACACATGACAAACAAACTCATGTGCACACACGCGCATGCACACGCCCGCACACATACAGATGGCCAGCTAGTGACATACCTTTCTACGACCTGGAGATTGAAGAGTCCTAGTTGTGAAAGATGTATTTATTTACCAGTTACGGACTCTATTATGTACACACTACTGATCATGTACAGTAGCAGCTTTATAGGATATATATAGCTGATCAGTTTATTCGTTGTACACTGTAACACGTACACTGTACACTGTACACTGTAACACGTATACATTAATATTCCTGCACGCGAGATGAAACATGCAGCTCAGGTAGATAATGGGGGAGCTTAAGATAAGAGTATCAGGTGCTCATTATTTACTGAAATAGGTGTTCATTGAAATTACCTTCATTGAAAGGCCCTAACAGCTTTTCAACTTTAATTACAGCTTACACAGTACGTGCGCATTTGATGCTAGCTTGGTGCAAGTTTGCACATGTGGAGGGTATGGCAAGCGATCCCCATGTAACCGCCATCAACCCTTTACTTGCCTTGAACCATGGCATTCATGAGTACATACAAAATTATTCATGTATTCAGCGCTGATGTACTGTACATTAATAAAGACGCAGAACGACTGAAAATTCCATCGGAAAAGCCCTCTTTCAAACGACATCTGGATCTTCGTTACACATGTATCTACTAGAAATATTCCCGTGGAATTTTCATAGAAGACACTGAACCTTCGTGACAATTGGCGGCACGTGTATTACAAGTATTACGCATTATCACAATTACACATGTAATCACACTTATAATTAGCACACATGTCGCACACTGTACATCGTCCCAATGCTCGGTGGACATGCTCACATAGCGTGAACGATGTGCAAGTCACATCCCTCAGCTTCCCCATAAGCAACCCCTTCAACCACCCCTGCGGCTCTACCCCCACCCCACCCAGCTATCCCATTGTACCCCCCACCCGACCCCACCCCCTCGGCTCTCTCCTCATCCAACCCCCCTAGCATCTGTCTCCGCTCCCCCCGGCTACCCCCTCGGTTACCCGGCGCCCTCTCAAAGAAGGCACCGCCTCCCACATTCAGAAAACATCACGATGCTCACAGCAAACAGTGCCGAGCGACGAGAATGCCAAGACAGCTCCTCACGCCAAGTTACATGTATACATGTACGAGCATGAAGCAAACTGACCTTTTGAACACTGGTACAGTTTTGCCTCGTGGCCCCCGAGGCATAGTTTATTACTAATATGATTTTGTTTGTAGCGTACAGCACATTACGGAGCGGGGGAGAGGGGTTGCAAATAACGGAAAATAAATCACCAGTCGAAAATTAGAGTGATAGTTCCCAGCGCACGATTTTGACAAAAGAGCTTTGCCATGCATGGCTCAATACTGACGCTGTTCAAATAGTCACCAAATGCTCTACATGTATATATACGACTTTTACCCAGAGAGCTACTGTAGTTATACACAGAGCTCTGCTGTAGCTAGGAACGGAGCGGCATGTGCCTGGAGTTTGCAAGCACGATTTTACCGAAACCTGGTATATCTCATCATTCCAAATTTTACACGGTTACCCGATATCACCATTTCCCCTTTCCCAGTGGCAGTGTCACACGAATAAATTAATCAGGGCCTGTGATAATCATAGATGTTATCAAGAGTGACATATTATATGATGTTATCAACGTACAAATTACACCTGGATACTGCCCTGCACCCAACCCCACCTCATCCTTGCCTCGGGGACAGAACCATCTCCGACTCTTTCCGCTCTTACACGGCCATAAAAATATGTGGTCAGTTCCAGATATAGCCCGCCGGGGCAAGGCGGAAGGCTAGGTGGGGGTGAAGAGTGCGACTGCTACTGACCCCGTGTGTGCTGACTGGCTGCTGGATGCTGGATGCTGACGCATGGCAGCTCAGCTAAGCGCAGCACAGCTACACCAGACAAATGATTTCTCGTCGACCACGTATCGCGACTGATCCCACATCGCTGTACACACGTAGCCAGCCAGCCTGCCTTTCTTCCCTCTCATCAGCCACGCACGCAGCGTGTACATGTTGTCCATTTGATTTGCATACGCAGTTTTACGTCTGCATTCAAGATGGCTGTACGATGCGAGCTATAACAGTTCGTCGTCCCGCGACTTTGCATGCAGCAACGTCGGCACGGACAACCTTCAGCTAGTTGTCAATTGTGGCAGCTTATAACGACGCATTATCATGTAATGTAGCTCACACCATATACCCTGGCATCCATTTTGTGCAAACCCTACACGGCTTAGCATGTCAACACAACCATTGATACATTTAACTGGACTGCCAGTGCCAGCCAGTGCGCTTGCTCACGCACGTAATTGACTGCTGCTTATGGGTGTTTATTTTCGCCGCTGGCAATCGGGAGTCGTTTCATTAGGTTCTCGTGTTCGCATAGGAGCAGACTGAAACGAGAATCACAAGCGATCTGTCTATCCGCCCATCCATCCATCAATACACTTCTACCGGTCCGTCACGCGTGCATACATGTACTACACGGTAGAAAGGGTCATCAAACAGTGGGCTTATCTAAGCGATATCTAGTCATCATCAACTGAACGATTTCATAGTTCAAAATCTACCCGTTGTTGTCATACATGGAGAGCAGTTAATGAGATAGCAAATATTTACACATCCAATGACTATGCAGAATGTAATAGTTATGAAGAAACAGGAATTACCTGCTATGTGTCAATATTCTGTATAATTGTGCCATATACAGTGCATGCAGATCCGTATAATCTAGGACATATTAGGTTCAATAGGTTGACATAAACGGATTGCACACAGATAGGTAGGCGTTTATATATGCCAACAGTAAAATTCCCTTCTCACACAAACACATAGGATTAGCTGCAACTATCCAAGTTCCAACCTTAGAGATACAGGAACTACTCACAACTATTAATTGCATGACCATCAGGAGTAGATAATAGGGAATTCCCCATTATCTTGCTATTATCTACTCCTGATGGCCATATATGAGGTATAGTTTAGCTTCTGCGACATATTCACGCACACCCACATATATTTGAAGATGTTCCTAGAACCTTTTCTAATCACACACGTATAAATTAGGATTATGAACAAACAACATGTAGCCGCATGTAAAATGCATTAGGCATAGCTTCTTCTATATGTGATGAGAATATCAGAAATCCAGCTCAGCTTTATATACTTCTGATATTCAGCTGTCAACAGTAAAAGCCTCTACAGTTCATGTACAGTAAACAGTATGAATGAATTGAATTCTTAAATAGAAACTTTACACAACACCAAAGATGTTGCTGTATTTCTGCACATTCTGTAAATTTTCCTGTCTACACAACTACTGACATTAATAAAGTATGGTGTAACATACCTGATGAACTGGTGAGTAAATAATAGGACAAAATTGTTAATGCATTAGTTTACGCGGTTAGAAGTAATTACATAAGAATATTAATGTAACACATTGAAGCAGATTGGGTTAAGAATAGACGTCTGTAAAAGTCCATGAACTTCTCAAATATTGTCCTGTAGAATTTATGCAATGCTATTAAACTAAAATCAAGTGGAATTATGAACATTTTTTAAACTCTTAAATTATCTGCCATAACAAATTTCTCGCGATTGTAATCAGTATCATGAAACCCAGCATAAATCAGTATTAGCTTATCTATGTCAGCGACCTGGTGGCTTAAATATATAGTCAAATCTGTATATAAGAGTTCACTCAAAGAAAACACCAAGTGCCCTATAAACTAGTGACCGTTCTATTGAAGTGGTACAACTGTATAACTGCAACTCGAGATAAATGCGTTTATAAATACCCGAGGTATGTGACCTTTATAGATATAATTTATGTCCATTCCACACAGGTGGTTTCACTATATAACTATCACTACAGAGAAATGCTAATAGTGACCATTATATGAATAGATGTTCGTTCTCTGAAGGTTTCCACTAACACAGGTCTGACTGTAGTTCTCTCTAAGTCTCCTGTAAAATTTCCTATTTGTAATAACCCCTAGGGATGTGGAAGTTTTATCCCTTTAACTCATACCACATAAATCTCATCTGTACTATAGCCCTATAACCCACGCTATTCGTGAAACAAAAATACACAGACATGCACACACACACACAATGTTAAGGTTAAAATAATGCCTTTGAGACTAATAAGATATAAGAAAACATGGAACATAACTGGTTAGGATTTAATAGTGAAGACGAATATGTAGTACAATGTGGTTTTATACATGATAAACACAAAATATGTAACAATCATACACAATGAAAAACCTGCTGGAGAATTTCCATTTGATCATACTGTATGTACAGTACCAATTTTAAACGAGGCATTTCTAACAGCTAAAATCCTAGTTGAATACGTAACAGTTTTATTGATTATGAAATGCTAGTTGTACATCCAGCTAACTGTTCCTGTAATCTACTCAGCTGTAAATGAATACGATAGTTTTTGACTACTGAGAATTTCTCACTTAGCAAAACTAACTAGACAGCATTAGTCTCATTAAATTCATAGCAATTATTGGAAATGTACGCACGCATGCATGCGCGCACACACATATATGCACACAAACCACAACTGCACTGTCAAATATTGTCACTCACTTCGAAAATGAAAAGCTAATCTTGATTAAATGTGTGGGTAATGAGCCAGCTTTCTCCTGTAACTTTACAGTAGCACAGGACTAGTATTATTAGGGTATATTTAAGATAGTAATAATCTTCTTATATGCATACTTGAATTAGTAATGCCACATATATAAAGACATCAGGGTACATTGTGATATCGCTGTAATAAACTTTTAAACGTGATATCTACCCTGTGTTGAAGGCATATATGACACATGAGATGGTATTAGTGTCACCATGCTACTTTGTATTCTCGTTAATGTAAAGGCATGCTAAATTCAGTTGTATGTCACTATGCAGATAGGGCGCCGGGTCCACTCGTCCCATAGCAGTGTCGTCCCATTGACGAAGTCGGCCTATTACAGACTCGGCCGATACGAACTCGGCCGATACGAACTCGGCCCATAATATAATATATATGTTAAACAGAATCATATATGATTTAAATTCAAATAAATACTATATAGCAATAACGTTATGTGTTGGTGTGTGTATAATTTAGATTCGATTATATTACTATAATTATTGTATGACTATTATTACACGGGTTTTCCATTAATAATGGAAAGATGGCAAGATGCAATGATGGAAGATGCAATGGATGCAAGATGGAAAGATGCAGATAGATATTCACGTATCCATTACAGGCTGGCGCATGACTTGTGCCCCCTTGCTTCTCATCCTAGCCCCTCCCCCAGAAACTTATACTCGTAGGTAGCGCTGCTCTTTCAAAATAAGACTTATTAAACCACCTGTACAGTTGTGTGCATTTATTATGGTTGTAATAGGCACCATGGTAACTCTCTCCTCATTGAGTACGGTACTTAGCACCAGAGGCACTGGTTATATGACTGACTATCTTAGTATTCTTACCATTGCCACTGTCACTGCATAGGTATCAATGCGTCATTGACAATAATGAATTGGAGTGAATGTCACAGATTCTCGGGCAAAAATAGCTACTACATAATTCCCACATGTATCGGCAATGGTTGTCAACATCTTGTTTCTTCGTGATTGACAATGTGAATCACTGAATGTCACCAGGGTCCAGGAAACCGTAACTGATCCCTGACTGATACGAAATTATTTGCCGGTGACGTCGACGGGTATTTTGCGTTGATTAAATTTTTCACACTGCAACCTTATAACAAATTGTCATCACACTAATAGAAACTTTGACTATTTCTCAAAAGAAGAACATCGTATATATGTACCGTCTTGCAATGGTCTCGCAAAGGTCCCCACTTTTGCACTGCCTACAGACGTGGGGGTAGGGTTCCAAGATGGCGTTGGAGATTCGCTGCTGAACATCATCCGACTTCAAGGGACAATTTTGTCTATTCCCACTCGAATTTCACATGGTTACTGCACCATAACAGCTGGATCGACGTCTCTACTATTTTTCCTTTGCAGTTGTTTACAAAAAATCGTAAAATCAAGTACGCACGAAGGTGCACAACAACGGAAATTTTCCTAAAATTACTTTGTTGTGTGTCCACTCGCGGGTCGCATGACGTCACACGAAGTCTACTTTAACGTTCACTTGCTTCGCGAAGTTAAGAGAGGGCACCAGCTTCCAGTAAGCTCTGCAATAAGCTTACAATATTTGCTCTGCTTTATGTAAGACAATTAAGCCAAAAAATAAACATTTATTAAAAAAAACAAAAAACTTTGAAGTCATGAAATTTTACCTTTTGATTGTTCTTCGCACTTTTATTATTTGAATAAAGACATACCGATCATTTAGTATGGTATATACAAGGGCAGCTATATCATAGACAAATCAAATTTACCCTTTATCAAGGTGAAACCATTTCTGGTTGCGATCAAACTATTTCGGTTCAATGTGATACAAAACACAACGTGTAGTAGAAATATTTAATTTACAAATTGTGATAAATGGATGAATTTCTTATACACTAATACAGATGAACGAAATATTGAATAGCAGCAATAATAATTATGCCTGCTAATAAAAACTCGAACTTTTGTTTTTCTATCCGTGAAAAAACATATTAATATTCTAAGCAAAATACTATAATATATGAAGTTTATCAAATTAATCATCATGCGATGATTAAATTTATATATTTATCATTTATACCACGTACGGAAGCTGTGTAGTATTTCATCAACTTGATGTTATACAGAATTTCAACTGTTTTTCAACAGATTTCAAGAGTATGCCTCGAGTAATACTTGAGCAGGTAGAGATTCCCGTATGACATTGAGAGCTATACGCGAAGCCTTTTGTCTTCGACAGCTACTAAGATTTTAGTAATGAAAGCAGAAACTTTCGATGACAATTTTTTTTAGCAATTTTATTACTTTCGACATATACCGTCGATAGATGGCGCCACATTGACTTCCCCTGGATATTTTGCCAGCAAGCTGAGCGGCGCGAACTATGAGAGTTCATTCGCACTCGTGCAGCGGACAAGTTTAAATCATCAGAATGGTATATCTAGTTAGAGCTTTGATTGCTGTGGTAATTGTCACAAACGGTTATGCATTTAATTTGGAAACGAAGCTTGCGATCGTCAAGGAAGGTCGGAAAGGCACGTATTTTGGATATTCCGTAGCCCAACACCAGCTATCGACTAGTTCACACTCATCGACGTAAGTATAGCCTATAGGCTATAGTATACTACTACTACTACTAGGTACACACTACATGTACATACTCGTGTGCAGCGAACACACGTAAACACTCAATTATAGTCGATTACCGTCTTTGAATTTGTATCGACTCATAATAATCGCGTCTATTCTCTATAACCGTTATTAATTAGAGGTTATAGCCACAATGTTACCGGGGACAGTAATTAACCCATCTAACTAATAGTAATAGCTATTCGTATTCCATGATGTGATCTGCATTGCTATGGTGGTGCACCGTTGATTGTGTCCCCAGTAACATAGACACAGACTCACAGTGTTAATTTTTAACCGTGTGCCACGGATTTTTATGTTCTTGCTAGTGCATATACTCTACATTCCAATTATAGAAAGAAATAACAGCTCTTACCCGGATTAGTCATTAGGATTTGTAAGTGCATAGGTTGTAGTTATTCCCAATGAAGGTTATTTATTGTAGTATATGTGTGTGATTAGTTACAAATAGAAACAACGTATCTTTCTTTCAGATCCATGCATCATGTATACAAGTAAAAAAAACTCTCTACTGTTGCTGTAAAAACAGGCAGAAAACAGCAGCTAAATGTTGTGCACTTGCTGCATACCCAACTGTGATGCCTGAGACTTACAAAAGGTCTGTTGTTATGCCAGCCTCCTTGGGAGGGCTCTGACCATTCACAAGCAAACATCGCTCTTATGTGCTAACTGATTAAGACATTTGGCTGACAAAGACGTGCTAAACATTCTAATGGGATAGTAGCAAGCCTTTGTACTTATCTGGTTAGGGGGTGGTCACTCACCAGGCCAACTATTGTACTGATTTGTTTATATCCCCCATTCCAAGTGATTCCATCAGTCTTCTGTGGACCACACGCACACACACACACACAAGCAAGAATAAGGGGTTATTGGTCTTCAGCGTTGTAGAGGTTTTTGGTCTCAAGAACCTCTATCCAATAGCTAGGTTGTTAATCCAAGTCTAAGAGGTTATTGGTATTAGAGTACTAGGGAGAGAATGTTGTCAAACTGGACATGTGCTTCCACGTGGACGTATCTATGAAGATCACCATTACTCCAACGCGAACTGGGAGGGAGATTCATTGCTGAGGATTGCAGGTGCAGCTGTTGCGATGGCATGAGTCTGCCAAATCGGAGACTCTATCCAGCGCAAGTATGCGCGTTTCCCTGCGTGTAGGAGAGATGCAGGAGAGATGTTGGAGAGATCGGGTTCAGCATGTACGACTGTTTGTGCCGATCGTCAAAACACGCGATGATCGATGCGCTTTTTAGACGACTAATTTTACACCAGATGTAACTGACATTTTGGTACGAGGGTCACTGCGTGTGCTTGCCGGCAGCAGCGTGCGGGTCTACACCCGCTCACACGGGTCTGAGGGGAAGGCCCGTAGCCCACCGGAAAGTTATACTACGGCGGGACGGCTGAAGCATTTGAGCTCCCGCATGTGGCAAGGCGTGTAGTTTCGTTACGGAAGACCAGTCTAGGGTTTCGCATTAGTAATGGGTGCAGCGTCTTGGAAGAGTGAACAGGGATGTGAGTTAATGACCGGCTTCTTTGTGGGTGTTCTGCGTGTAGATAAGAATGCAGATCGAACTGCTGCTCTGTGAACTCTGGAATAAAGACAACAAACACTCATGACTATCACGACAAGACATTTTTCTCACTTTATCTAAATCATTATAATAAAAAAAGTACTGTAATTAAAACCGTGTGTAGACGTAAATGAATTTGGCGAGAAGTGATTTATATAGAAAACGACAGAGAAGATATACCGATCCCTCGTAAACGCGATGTAACGATGAAGAAACTAATACGCATTAGTAGGATTTCAATCAAACCTGCTTAGAGATGTAAGGATTAGCTTAGTAGCGGAAGCCTTTATCTGTGCAGCGATCTGTCTGCAAAGAGCGAGCCCATCACGGCAGATCATTCTGATGCTGAGCGCGCATCCCAGCTGGCATGCTAGACTCCTAGCAAGCGCCAATTTATCCGGGGATATGTGTTGTCTTTGTAAGCGATAGGCAACAGTAAGGCAACATAAACACCAGTAGATGTTTGTGTGACTAACTTAGTGCAAATGTCCCCTCGTGGCACTGCCCAGGGGGGTGGGGTGTAACTTTTACGTTGGAGAGGGTAGGCTAGAGAGAATCTCTGGCAGAAGCCGCACAGATAAACGTGAATAATACTTAATTAACCTAATGACGTTACATATATGCACCCATGTACTTCCCAATGGAACACTTATGTATGTGTTAGCATTTCTCTGCTGCATATTCAGTAATTTTTATTTTTTCCAGTTGCTGTGGTGACGTTTGGAGCAACTGACTCATTGTGGCCCCCTCACCCCACCCCGCACTCCACCTCACCCTACCTCACACTCACTTCCTAGGCTCTCAAATGACCTTGTATGAGGTCATGCAGAGCCGAACCGATAGAAGAGACTTCTATTTCTAGCTCTTCAGGCGGAGACAGTAAATGTAATCTAGGTTTCTTTGTGAGATGTGTTCTCTATGTGTTCTCTATGGTGACGAGGTACTGCCGTGGATGTAGAGGCTTGTCTACACCAAGCGCTTTAAATACTGAAGATACAGTTTATATTATCCACCATGACTGTATATTTGATCTATACATGTGCTAAGATTAGCTGTCGAAGATGCTTTTAGATTTACAGCAGAAATGACTGCAGGAAGCTGCACGTACTAATTAAATATCCTGAATCTGTTTTTGTGTAGAATATGCACAGATGAATGCGTAATCCGGAAAACCTTGGCATCGTGTTTGCTGTTTTGTATAAATAGAACTTGACTCAGTGATCCTTACTGGTATTTGTAATCACCAAAATCGGTGAAATGGGATAGTTACATATATTTGAGCATCGCAAGCGGTGACACAACCATAATTCCAATCTAAATAGCATGATAATAAAAAATGTCATTAACTATTAATATTTAATTGTTGATATGTAAATAATGTCGCGACTCGTGCGTAAGTTTAGTGCCTATAAAACCGTGTATTAATAAGAGAACCGTTTTATAGCCGGTAGCTTTGACTACGAGATGTTGGTGACATTGGGTCTACATGCTCAAAGTTTAGCTGGGGTCAGAGGCTGTAAATTGCATTACATCTTTCTTAAATATCATGAGACCTGACCCAGAAAGCAGTCACGTATACATAGGGCCTGTAGTAAGCATAATGCAGTGACTCCGATAGTCAATGCATTCAATTACATCTTCGGTAATTCAGTAAAAGGAATCAATTGGGTTTATGTGATACCGTCGGGTATAAGCGATAGTAGGTTAACTTTCTGTCAGGGACGAGGTAAACTGGTTAATATCTACAGTGTCGTAAACATATACGCGTAATTAAATTGCTTTACAATGCTTAGTTAATCATGACAGCAAGTAAGTGTGGACATATAAATGCACAAGTACTTGTATGTATTCTAAATGAGGAGAAATGAGATCGTACCCTAACCAAGACATAGAGGCAGGAACGGAACATATATAGGTGAGGGGATAGGAAGTTGTTTTCCTTTGTATGTAAAACCAGCTATTATTCCGAGTAGAACTTCCACGCGTAGCTAACTAACTAGCAGCTAACTAACAGCTTCACACTAGCGACTAAGTTCGCTCCCTCATTACCCCGTAACCCGGGGCCGGGTGTGTGTTACATCCATGGTGTAGATTGGGGTCGTTCTGCATCGAATGGCCGGTGAGAGGGGATGCGTTGCCTGCAAGACTCGGCAACCTGACACCGCCGTGAGCGCTCACGGCTCTGGTAGCAGGCATAGACCGTATGTAGATTACCTCACATACCTCGTCACTGGCATCCATCTCTAAGCTAAGCAAGAGGTCGTCCGTCAGAGGCTGTTCGGGGTTTCCGTGTACACGCACATAACACGTTCACGGCCGTGGTAACGTGTGTAACGATGAGCGGTTATGCACGCGGCCGTGTGTAGGGGTGGGCCTCAGCAATGCTAGCCCTACCAGGCGGTGTGACTAACGCCAGTAACGGTACCTTATCCCTAACCCTAACTCTAACCTCTTTCGTTTAGGTGTCTCTCACCGCTTACCACAGACTATTTTTGACGTATGACCGTTTCAGGAGGGTAGAGCGAGCTTAACCGACATGCCAGCAGCCAGTGTGTAATAGGCTTCCTGTTAAACCATTGTCGGTGCCGCGGATCGTTAGCCTGGAAAAAATACTAAAATTGTTGCGATAGGTGTCAGTTTTTTTCAACGCGAAGAAAATCTGCTTGGAATGTTTAGGCACCGTGTGTGCGGGAGGTATGGGGCGCGTCCGTGCTACTGTGTGAGAGCGTACTGCATGTCCACTGCTTCCACTGCCCTCTAGGGGTGATAATGTTTCAACAGCTGGTTCGCATTTGTCGGGCTCGTTAGAGTTTTTTATGCATCCCAAAAAGTGGCGGTAAATCTAGAAAAGTGTTCCCGTGTTTGTTTACTGTCAGCGAAGAAAGAGGTAATTTTTTTATAGCGAATGTTTTGAATTCTGCAGCTAGGATATTGCCAGCATCTTGAGTTGGTGACAGATTTCTTTTTTACGGCTATATACGAAGCATAGGCAGGTTGCGTGCTCCAAGTTAATTTTTTTTATATATGTTTAGTGTACTATGAAGTTTGTATCTCTATTATCTAGTTAGTCTTGATAATGCGCACAGTGTACCTATTAGAATAATTTAACCCTAAAAGATTTCCACTACACAGATTATTTGTGCCACCAAATCTGACACGTGTGCTCATCTTTTAGAACTTTTCCCGATGACTTTATCAGAAAGACAGTAGCAGTGGTGTATGTATGTAACACATATATAGATCTGCTTGTTGGGAGTTTGACAGCCATTCGTCACGCTCTCCCCAGAAGCCAGCCTAAATGAATCATGCGAATATATTATATAATATACGACTAATTTTACTAGTGGCCCATATTCGTAACGTGCTCAAAACACGATCCTCATAGCGATTGTCTGAGTGGTGCGTCTGTGCGTGTGGGTGTGGGGGGAGGGTATGACTGTTCAACCCCCCCTCCCCCGTCCGTGCATGCTGAAAAACTGAAGCTCAAAATACGAATAGGAGATTAAGCGCGTTGTGCAGTATTGAGGCAGCAAATCAAACAAGTATGTTGACCGGCAAATAATAGTGACAATTGGCACAATTTCGACCCCCTCTAACACTGCTAAGCTGATGATGCCATTCTTATTGAGCGTGGCTAATTGTATGTTTGCCTAACGATCTGTTCCATTTTACACATATTCGTGTTATTATACGACCGACTACTTAGCGCAATCCCGCTGCAGGAGACATTAGAAAAATCTATTAGCATAATATTATGCCTGGATAAGAAGCACAAGATGAGAGGATAACGTCGGGGAATTGTCCACGCCAGGAGAACAAACGAAAGCAATTAAGAGTGGAGAAGGAAGTAGAAGAGAGGAGGTTTACCCTTATAAACCCCCAAACCTATCATTTTGCACGCGAGGGCTATGGTTTCTTCTCTACATGTCTTTACGGCGGCTATGAAGTAGGCTCATGTATAAGGAGCGCTCGTCCAGAAATGTAATCTCCCGGTCACACGACACTGGTTGAGATGTTCGCGTGCTCTCCGCACACCCCCTGTAGATGTTATAGCGCCCTAATTAGTCTGACCCAATTACCTGGCATCGCATTTATCGTAATATTTATCGTGATATTTATCGTAAAATCAAACAAAATAAGGAGAGCGTATCATGAGGCGTTATTGTGGTCTGTGCCTGCGTGACTCACTCACGGCCGCTGAACGACTATCGCAGCGTGCCTAGTGAGGCGTGGCCGTGGTGGTGGTGGAGGCTCGGGCTGCAGTAATTTACTGTTAGCCGGCTTTGTGAGGAGGCGGGGTAGCGGTGAGGGGGTGGGGGAGGGATGCCGCGGGGGTAGGGGTAGGGGTGGGGTGGCATGCCGGCACATACACCCGGGGGGACCTCTGTGTATGACTCATAGAGGGAGAGAGATGGAGGGGGAGCCAGACAGAACATAAATTAAATGTCAACTCGACTGTATGTGACATCAGCACATATGATTGGGTTGGATCATTAGCGGGGTCGGATTTATGCAGCATTGAAGTAACCTACGTACCGAGGTCTTTGTAGGGGCTGCACGCAATATTGCAACCTTAATTATTTATCCATCAATCTAAATTATGCATGAGATTCATAATACTGTAATGTAACTTGTCATGTACTGCCCCGCACACCCTGCCTTCTTTTGCGTCGGGTTAAAATAAGCAATTTTATTTTGCTTCTGTTGGAACAGTGAGCGATATTGTAAGTATGAATGTTAGGCGTATGAAATTGCAATATGGCGACCTATTCTTATGGAAAATTTTCTCAGAGAATAGAACAATAAACCAGGCAACCTGCCACGCCACAAACACTGCTCATGGGCACTACCCAAAAGTAGTTTCCCACAATTGGGCAAACCCTTTCTTTCGCAAAGTTGTTCACTTTCCAGACGCTCACTGAGAAAATTAACGTGGTTTATTATAATTTCGTCACGTAGTCGGTGTGGCTGCATGTCTGAGAGGGTTTGTAAGAACTGTATATATATATACGTGCGAAGCGTGAATGTTTACTGCTATGTATAGCAGTCAGGACGAATAGACGTTTATAACGTTGGTTTTTCTACTGTGAAGCCACAGTTACGAGCACGATACAGTAAACACAACGCTCTGAGGTTCCGTCTGCGAATTTTACAACCATCCTTCCCTCCACTGACCCCGTCAGCTCCATATAACAGATGAGAATACCTCGGTATTGCGTAGCAGACTCAGTGAAATTTCCTCAGGTGTGTGTTTTAGTTTTTACGCGTGCATTCTACACCTATCATGTTCGTCTGATATGAAGCCACCTATAGCTGTCAGACTAGCTGTCAGACTTTGCGTTCAGCGCTGGGCTGTTATCGTTATGTTATCGTTATGTTATGCGGGCTGCTGCAAAGGAAATCCAACTATAACAGCCCGTGAGTGTGTTTTTGCACATGCATAGAGAGTCGCAGGCTGCTGCTGGAAATTAGGGGAGGTCTATGCGCACATACCCCGGGAAATATTGTTTTGCATTCCATCGCGTTAGTAATCGAGGCAAGTTTTGCAGAGCTGGCATGGATGCCAGTAGATCGGGGAGAGATGGGGAGAGATAGGGCGAGAGGGAAGGGGAGAGGGATAGGGCGATAGGGAGAGAGGCTCAGAGAGGGAAGGACATGGGAAGAGGAATGGTGAGGTGGAGAGAGGAAGACGGGTGAGAGAGGAAGAGAGATGAAGAGAGATGAAGAGAGAGAGAGAGAGGGGGGAGAGAAAGAGAGGTAGAGAAGTGCGTGAGAGATAGATAGAGAGAGGGGGGAGAGGAGGTGGGAGGAGAGGGGGAGGCCCTCCGTGTTGTCTAGGGTTGCAGCGGACTCGTGTGCTCTGTTGCCACTGCGCGTGGTAGCACGACCGCGTATGTCACTCCTGTCACAACACTGCTGCTGTTGCTACTGCTGCTGTTGCTACTGCTGCTGTTGCTACTGCTGCTGCTGCTGCTGTTGCTACTGCTGCTGCTACTGCTGCTGCTGCTACTGCTGCTGC
>NW_014577176.1:148348-154596 GCF_000485595.1 Priapulus caudatus | reverse complement strand
TAGGTGTGAGTGTATGTGCGCGTGTGCATGTATGAATGAATGTATGTGTGCGTGCGTGCATAGGTGTGAGTGTATGTGCGCGTGTGCATGTATGAATGAATGTAAGTGTGCGTGCGTGCGTGCGAAGGTGTGAGTGTATGTGCGCGTGTGCATGTATGAATGAAAGGAACAGTCAGAGAGACAGATATGAATGCGTGAATGCCTGGGGCGATTGTTCAACGTCAGATTTCTAGCAGAGATAGTTATCAATATCAAGAGCGTATAAAGAAGACCTTCTTTATACGCGTTTGTCAATATGTGTATCTCAGCGCCGGGGTTGGATGCGTGAACGTCAGGTGCCATTATAAATCTATGAATTATACGGGAGTACTTTTGAGAGTACTGGGTAAAGGTTAGAGAAGGGGTGGATTTGACTACATGTTAACATGTGCCCCGCTTTTCCTGAAACGCGTCACGTTGCGGCCATTAGCTAACTAACTGCTAGTCACCCGATAGGTCTAACAAAACAAACTTCTGGCTAAAGGGGGGAATATTTATAATAATGAACGCGCATTCGATTGGTATGTAGATTTGAAGCAGCTTCTATAAACACCTTACAGGGTTTGGTCGGCGAAATTGAATATTTAAACATTTTCTTATCGGCTACACATCTTCCCGAGTCACGAGTAATTTATTTGGTATACTTGCGAGACGCGTGGGCCAGCTGTCGTTAAAATAACAGCGACAGTATTTTGATAAGTTGGCTTTCGCGTCTTAACCCGTATGTTTGTATCTAAGTTTTCACAAGGCGCCATCAAAGCCGACGGCATCTGCTGGACATTAATATGCTAATAAGGAGCTAATACTGCAGTAAGCTTTGCACGGCTTACTGCACATGTAGTAATGCGTGTTAATTTCCGATATTTTTGGTATGATATACGTATAACGCAAACTATATCGTTACTGAGTTTATATATGTTCACTGTACCTTCTGAGATTTGCACACGTCTAAAATTTTAATTGAATGCAATCCAAGTTCAATGCAACCTAATAAATTAATTAGATTACGTTGATTAGTCATTAAATTTTAATGAATGACTTGCGAGTAACAGTCCAGCAATTAATTACTATGTATTATAATGGCAGAACCACACAGTGTATCATTCAGGTCAGAATAGCAAAAGTATATAACATTTAGGGGTTAGGGTTAGGGTGTTGTAGGGTGGGATGTAGTGGTGGGGTGGGGTGTGGTGGGGTTAGGGTTAGGCTAGGGGTTAGAGTTATGGTAGGGTTAAGGTGTTGTAGGGTCGGATGTGGTGGTGTGGGTGGGTTGGTGGGAAGGTAGCAGGGTAGATATTGTAGGTTAAGTGTCAGTCCGAATGTGGTCGTGTGGGTGCGGGTGTGTAAGTTGGTGATACGGGGGTATAGGGTAGAGTAGGAGTAGTAGCTGGTGTGATAACACGCAATCGCGCAGGCCACGAGCCGACGTAACACAAGCAACGTAACAGCTGACGCGGAAAGCGCGCGCCTCACAACAAAAACCTTGTTTGTCGCGAACGTCTCAACTATCGCGCTTATATAAAATAATCCCGCCGGATTCCATCGCAGCAAGCAGCCGGCGTCGTCCGCGTGACCCAGGCACGCCACCGCAATGAAACGAGAGAAGAGAGGAATAGAGGAGGAGGCGAGAGATAGAGGAGATAGAGAGATAACAGAGATAAAAGAGCGAGAGAGAGAGCAAAGAGAGAGAGAGAGAGAGAGAAGAGAGAAGAGAGAGAGAGATAGATAGATAGATAGAGTAGACTTAAGAGAAAGATAGACTAGATAGATAGATAGAAGAAGATAATATAAGATAGATAGATAGATAATAAGATAGGATAGATCAGATAATAGATAAGATAGAATAGATAATAGATAGATACGATAGATAAATAGATAGATAGAATAATAGATAGAAGCATAAATAGAGAGATAGATAGATCAGAATAATAGATACGAAGAAATAATAGATAATAGATAATAGAAGATAGATAATAGATAGAAATATATAAATAGATAAAGACATAGATAGATAGAAGATAGATAGAATAATAGATAATAAGATAGATAGATAGATAGATAGATAGATAGAATAGAAGAAGATAATAGATAGATAGATAAAGATAGAAGATAATAATAGATAAAGATAGATAGATAGAATAGATAGATAGATAGATATATAGATAGATAGATAGATAAGAAGATAGAAGCTAGATAGATAGATAGATAGATAGATAGATCGATAATAGATAGAAGATAGATATAAGACAATAGATATATAGAAGATAAAGATAGATAATAGATAGATAATAGATAGATGATAATAGATAATAATAGATAGATAGATAGATAGATAGATAGATAGATAATAGAAGTATAGAATAGAAATAATAGATAGATAGATAGATAGAATAGAAGATAGATAGATAAATAGATAGATAGATAATAGATAGATAGATAGATAGATAGATAGATCGATAGATAGAAGATAATAGATAGAATAGATAGATACGAATAGCATAGATAGAATAGATAGAAGATAGAAGATAGAAGATAGATAGAAAATAGAAGATAGAATAGATACGATAGATAATAGAAGATAGATAGATAGATAGATAGATAGAATAGATAGATCAGAAGATAGATAATAACGATCAGATAGAAATAATAATAGAAATAGAATAGATAGATAGATAGATAATAGATAGATAGATACATAGATAGATAGATAGATAGATTAGACCTAAGACCCAATAGAATAATAGCTAACTAATAGAAAGAATAGATAGATAGATAGATAGACACTAGAAGATAGATAGATAATAGATAGATAATACCATAGATAAGATAGAGCGAGCGAGAGAAGAACGACACACGAGAAGAGAGAGAGAGAGAGCGAGAGAGAGAGAGAGAGGGAGAGCGCGAGGGAGAGAGAGAGTCACAACTCCACGCCCGTCCCGCTCAAATGCCGGATTAAACCCCGGTATCACTTACGGCCTAAAAAACTCGCGATCCCGACCCTCCCCGGAGCTGACGTGGCCTCGGCGTTGCTGCTCCTCCGGCTGCGTGGCTGTGAGAGAATGCGACCGTCGGAGATAGAGACGGGGATGTGTGTGTGTTGTTCTTGCAACAGGAGGCAGAGAGTGATGCCTGCTCTACCCACGCCCGCATCATTCCACAGCTTCATGTAGTAAACGTCAGCAGTGTGTTAGATGCAGTGTGTAACATTAGTCAGCCTCGTTCCCAGCATACCTGCCAGGTGTAATAGATTCATTTGGTATCCACATCGGATGCGGCAGTAACTGAATTTAGTCATTTTACCGGCGACTTGCGTTTAGCTGTTGCGTAGTACCATTATTACTAGTTATATATTTTGTTTTACTAGTAATTATTACTATGTATTTCCTCGATTCATTCTACAATAATGCATCAATGGTTGGACTGTTCGGAGGGAATATTCCACCGTCAGTATCTTGTCGAGTGCTGGAATGAGAAAAACAGAATTAAGGTTTATGCGTGCATCCCACGTTATTACGTGTTTGCCTGCTGTGGGTCAGGTCTAAACGCTTTAAGCGTGCGCTCTCCACCCAGTCAGCTGCTATGCAAGCAAACTTGTTTAGAATCGTGTTTGCGTTTTTCGTTTCGCTTCAGTTCTGTTACCCACCCGATCAGCGACGGAAAACCAACAAGCAGATGATCCTGTGATTTGTCTGCCTATCGTTCTCAGTCTGTTTGCTCACGCCCCAGTTACAATGAACTGTCCTGGTTAAAATAACCTCGTTATAAGATTGCCTCGCAGTAACAGGCGAACAATGCAAACTGACAGTAGGTATAGTGCGTGGGCGTGGGTGCGTACTGGATATAACCTGTCCCAAGGACAAGTGAATCTTCTGAGGGAGTATTTGGGGTGTGTTTGAAAAGTCTTCAACTTAAAATCCTCTAAATGCGGTCCTACATGGGAAACCTTAGTTCATATTCGCATTTGCTCTGTTTGCCTGAGACATACGGATCATATTTAACAGAGAGGAAAGGTCTCCATTATCTTTTTATGAGAAAAGAACCAGTTTGCGAAACAGTGCTGTCGTTTAAATGTCTTAATGAGTGTCGAAATTACGGAGCTTGTGTAATATTTTCTCTGATAATTTCTCATCATTACTGCCAATTAACTACTAGTTTTAGTTGCGCTGCTTCTAGGCGGATTATCTCAGGTGCTGTGTCACGCACATAGACCTGTTCTAGGTCCTCCGCAGCTGTACATGTAAAACATATTTATAGCAGGTCTGTGTTCTTCTGTTTTGGGTTGCCCCCAAGAGCGGGAATTCAGCGACAGATGAAAGGCAGGGATCTACTCTAACTCATTCGGGAGTTAATGTCTTCGCCATTACGGACCGATAGATGGATGCCTAGCATCGAGTCGCAGTGTTTATTAATCAGATATATACACCATGTTGAGCACACGCTTGTGGAGTTCACCCCGTGAGTCATGGACGAGAGAATGTATTGTTAATGCTGGCCAATGCGATGCTGCGTTTTTTACTCACGTAAACAAATCCGAGCGAACGTCTTTCGGATAAATATCGTGGGTGGTAGGTTTTTTCTAATGGGTTCAATGAGTGACAAGTGATGATGATGATGATGATGATGATGCTGCTGCTGCTACTGCTGCTGCTGCTGCTACTGCTGCTGATGCTGCTGCTACTGCTGCTGCTGATGCTACTGCTGCTGATGCTGCTGCTACGTACGGCCGGCGGAATATCGAGTGGTGATTTTTAGCGACCCTGCTGCTGCCGCCGCCGGCGTGTGTGCAGTGTCACATGAGTGGTGACATCCGACAGATGTGACGTTCCTTCCCCCATGAGATCATCAAATCATCGTCTCTGCAAGTTGTCATTGTGCGCTGGACTACGTTCACTAAACTGACACTATTGGGCGTTTCTCTGCCGTAAACGTGTGCTCTCAGATCTACAGTGAGATAAACTAAACATACCGCATATGTGTGTATGTATGTATGTATGTATGTATGTATGTATGTATGCTACACACATGCACACATGCAGATACGCACGCACGCGCACACGCACACGCACGCACGCGCACGCACGCGCACGCAGGCGCGCACGCACACATATGCGCGCGCACACGCACGCACATACGCACGTACGCGAACACGCAATCACGCACACCTCTATCAGGGTCTTTGTAAGAGGCGCTGAACGCTGCCACGTAGAACTTTCGTTGGTTAGTGTTTCTTCTCGTGAATTATCGCCTTGTTAATCCATCGCTGAGTCATGTTTTGAACAACAGCAAGAACTACCAAGACAGACCTGGGTGAGGTCGTTTGACTCACGCGACGTCTAAATTAGTTTGCATCAATAATGAATAAGTCTGGAGGTTAAACCTTGGTGGATAGATGGAGGAGTTCATGCAGGAATGTATAGCATGACGAATGTCGTGGAAAGAACCGTTGACTTTTACATTTACGTTTTGATTTCGCTTGATTGACTATATGCATATTATTAAGAGCTAATAATACCTTTTTTTAGCTCTTAGGTATTATAAGCTCTTGATATTATTAGGCTGTTTGATGTATCAATGTTGTAAAATCATATTATTGTGAATAATCAGCAGCTTTTACATGTGGTCTAAATGCACGAATAGCTGCTTATCTACTCCTAATACATTCAAATTAGCTGTCATTTTCAATTTTTGGTAATTAATTAATGAGTGCTTTTAATTGTGCGTGTGGGAAAAAGACGACACGCGTGGGTACAATGTTCGTACTGCTATGATAAGTGATTGTAAACGTATGTCTGCTTCACCCAATATTAAGGTAAAATTATACAGCCAAATAAAACTGGTTCGCAATTAAAACACGCAAAACATCTGTTCAGCCCCGTAACATCTGGTCACAAATTAAACTTTACGTGGATCGAAAGTGGTATAGTAGATGAAAACAGTTTTACCAAGTTTTTAACAGTTCAAACCAGTTTTGTGCCCGGTGCCATGCCATTCACTAGTTCCAGTCATATATATACAAACATCAGGACTGCCCATGTTATTACAATATCAATGTATCATAGTTATGAGTGTAAAAATGCACAAACGCTCATGACTATGCTAGTACCGGCAAATGTATGAATGAAAAGAAGAATGGCGAAGGTGTGAGTGTATGTGCGCGTGTGCATGTATGAATGAATGTATGCGTGCGTGCGTGCGAAGGTGTGAGTGTA
>NW_014577176.1:138582-142335 GCF_000485595.1 Priapulus caudatus | reverse complement strand
GAGAGAGAGAGAGAGAGGGAGGGAGAGGGAGAGGACGATTACTGGGTCCGCACGTTCCTCGTCTTTCTACACGTGCAGCCAATATATACACAGCTGCAGCGCTGCTCCAAAATTATGCTAATTACTGAAAATATGCCTTCCTGCATAGCGGCGTCTGCAAATGGCCTTATGCATCTCTGCCGCCGATGACGTAATCGGGGTCATCCAGTGACCTGAATCCTCGGACCGCATGATGTAATGATATATGTCTGGTGGCGGGGGAGGGGGCTGTGATGGAGGAGGATGTGGGAGGTAGAGGGAGAGGGAGAGGGAGAGAGAGAAGGAGAGGGAGAGAGATAGAGGGAGAGAGAGGGAGAGGGAGAGAGAGGGAATGATAGAGAGAGAGACAGAGAGAGAGAGACAGACAGAAAGAAAGAAAGAGGGAGATAGAGAGAGGGTGCACAGCGAGAGAGAGTAAGAAAGTGTGAGGAGAGACAGAGAGAATCGAGATATATAGATAGAGGGCAAGAATAAATTGCGGAGGAAGGCAAGAGAAAATCCGCAGGGATTTTAGAAAACTGTCCGCTAATCTTCTCCCCCTCTCCCTCTCTCTCTCAGGCGCTTCGTCGACCGCATGCTCAAACAGAAAGCCCTCGACGAAATCCTCGAGGCGGGGAAACCGAAGCGCGACGCGACGGCGCGTCACCAGAGGGCGCCGTCGTCGCGCGACAAGAAGTACGCGGAGACGGGCTGGCTGCGGCTCGTGCGTCGGCCCGTCGTGCAGGCTCATCGCATCGTGGGGGCGCTAGTGAAGCCCAGCTCGTACGCCGACGCCACGCGGGTACGTATGTGTGTACGCGTGTGTGTGTACGCGTGTGTGTGTGTGTGGGTGGGGGGGGGTATCGTGGGGGCGCTAGTGATGCCCAGCTCGTACGCCGACGCCACGCGGGTACGTGTATGTGTGTGTATGTGTGCGTGCGTGCGTGCGTGCGTGTGTGTGATGCCTCGTGCTCTATGTTTCTCTGTCTCTTTCTCTCTTTCACTTTCTCTCTCTACTCTTTCTACTCTTTCTCTCTCTCTCACTCTCTCTCGCTCTCTTTTTCTGTCTCTCTCTCTCTCCCTCTCTGTTTCTCTATCTCTCCCTCTCTGTTTATCTATCTCTTAATATCTCGCTGTCTTTCTCTCTTTCTCTCTTTTTCTTTCTTTCTCTCTCTTTTCTTTTCTCTGTCTTTCTCTCTCTCTCTCTCTGTCTGTCTCGCTTTCTCAACCATTGCAGTATGTATAATAATATTTATTATAAAAGTGATTACTGTTCAATATTAAGTATTCATCAAAAATAAGTATCAATATCGAACCAAATAATCGTATCAAACAAACGAGCAACATTTCGAAAAAAAACCCCGCGTTAGTGTCCGCACCTTCCCGCAGGTGGCGCCGCCGTGCATCGACGTTGACATCTCCAGGTACGGCGTCTGGAGCAACGAGTTTCGGCAGATGAACCTTCCGTCGTTTCTGCCTGTGTTTCTCTTCCTGTGCCGCATGCCGGTCGACGTGTTACATGAATGTCTGAAGCTACGGCTGGAGCAACGACTCAGCAACCCTTCACCGCTCTGTATACGCCAGGTGTGTGTGAGGGAGGAGGGAGGAGGAGAGAGAGGAGGGAGGAGGGAAGGGGAAGGGGAGAGAGAGGAGGGAAGGGGAGGAGGAAGTAATGGCAATACGTTTCTAAAAAATGACGATAATAATAACAATAATAAGAAGAAAAAGAGTGTTAATAATAATACCATAGTTAATAATTGTAATAATACTAATAGTAATAATTGTAATAATAATAATAATAATAATAATACTAATAAATAATAATAATAATAATAACAATAATAATAAGAAGAAGAAGAGTATTAATAATAATACCATAGTTAATAATTGTAATAATAATAATAGTAATAATTGTAATAATAATAATAGTAATAATAGTAATAATAATAATAATAATAATAATAATAATAATACTAATAAATAATAATAACAATAATAATAAGAAGAAGAAGAGTATTAATAATAATACCATAGTTAATAATTGTAATAATACTAATAGTAATAATTGTAATAATAATAATAATAATAATAATAATACTAATAAATAATAATAATAATAATAATAATAAGAAGAAGAGTATTAATAATAATACCAATGTTAATAATTGTAATAATAATAATAATAATAATAATAATAATAATAAATAATAATAATAATAAATAATAACAATAATAATAATAAAAAGAGTATTAATAATAATACCAATGTTAATAATTGTAATAATAATAATAATAATAATAATAATAATAATAATAAATAATAATAATAATAAATAATAACAATAATAATAAGAAGAAGAGTATTAATAATAATACCAATGTTAATAATTGTAATAATAATAATAATAATAATAAATAATAATAATAATAATAATAATAACTAATAATAATAATAATAATCGTTCCAGCTGATGCGTGAGTGTAAGGATGTCATACAGGGGGCGTTCCGCGTCAAACTGCGCTACCAGGAAACCGTCCGCGCGATCGTCTGCTCACCAGAGGGCGACACGCTGCTGACGGAGGGACTCGCAGAGTTCGAAGGTCATCTGAGCGCGATGCTGGAGGTGAGCGGTCGCCGGCGCCCCCTAGTGTCGTACCCCCTGATCGCCAGCGCCCCCTAGTGTCGTACCCCCTGATCGCCAGCGCCCCCTAGTGTTGTACCTTCTGATCGCCAGCGCCCCCTAGTGTTGTACCCCCTGATCGCCAGCGCCCCCTAGTGTCGTACCCCCTGATCGCCAGCGCCCCCTAGTGTCGTACCCCCTGATCGCCAGCGCCCCCTAGTGTCGTACCCCCTGATCGCCAGCGCTTCTATATATAATTATATTATGTTATATTATGTTATATTATGTTATATTATATTGTATTATATTGTATTATATTGTATTATGTTATATTATATTATATTATATTATATTGTACTGTATTATAATATATATATTATATTGTATTGTATTATGTTATATTATATTATAACATGTATTATATTGTATTGTATTATAATATATATTATATTATATATGTAACACTATATTAGCAGGAAGCTTGAGGAAGCCCAACAATCCCCGTATGCAGTATATTATTTACCTCTTTACCACATGCCTGTAACCAATGCTTGTAACCATGGCAACGCCTACCTATCTTCTCTCTCCCCATGCGCCTGTAACCGTGGCGACACCTCATCTCTCTTCCTCATGCCTGTAACCACGGCGACGCCTACCTATCTTCTCTCTCTCCACGCGCCCGTAACCGTGGCGACACCTCATCTCTCTCCCACATGCTTGTAACCATGGCGACGCCTATCTTCTCTCTCCCCACGCGCCTGTAACCGTGGCAACACCTCTCTGTCTCTCGCACGCCCGTAACCGTGGCGACGCCTATCTTCTCTCTCGGCTGGACTGGCCGCCGGCGACGTGCGTGCAGACTGCCCTCATGTAGCGCCACTCAGTGTTGAGCAGGTCGACGATGTGTCGCGGCGCCCATCTAGACTCCGGCTCGCTGTTCTCGCTGACGAAGCGACGCAGGTAGTCCAGGTACGTCTGCCGGAGAGGCTGCGGAGAAGTTCTGGTGAGGAGGAGGAGGAGGGAGGAGGAGGAGGAGGAGGAGGAGGAGGAGGAGGAGGAGGAGGGAGGGGAGGAGGAGGAAGGAGGAGGAGGAGGAGGAGGAGGTAGGAAGGGG